>NC_060181.1:92408272-92420772 GCF_021184085.1 Oncorhynchus gorbuscha | reverse complement strand
ACAAGACGTTCTCTGTGATCTAGGAGTGGAGTAGGAGGAGGAGCTGACAAGACGTTCTCTGTGATCTAGGAGTGGAGTAGGAGGAGGAGCTGACAAGACTTTCTCTGTGATCTAGGAGTAGAGTAGGAGGAGGAGCTGACAAGACGTTCTCTGTGATCTATGAGTAGAGTAGGAGGAGGAGCTGACAAGACGTTCTCTGTGATCTAGGAGTAGAGTAGGAGGAGGAGCTGGCAAGACGTTCTCTGTGATCTAGGAGTAGAGAAGGAGGAGGAGCTGACAAGACGTTCTCTGTGATCTAGGAGTAGAGTAGGAGGAGGAGCTGACAAGACATTCTCTGTGATCTAGGAGTAGAGTAGGAGGAGGAGCTGACAAGACGTTCTCTGTGATCTAGGAGTAGAGTAGGAGGAGGAGCTGACAAGACGTTCTCTGTGATCTAGGAGTAGAGTAGGAGGAGGAGCTGACAAGACGTTCTCTGTGATCTAGGAGTAGAGTAGGAGGAGGAGCTGACAAGACGTTCTCTGTGATCTAGGAGTAGAGTAGGAGGAGGAGCTGACAAGACGTTCTCTGTGATCTAGGAGTAGAGTAGGAGGAGGAGCTGACAAGACGTTCTCTGTGATCTAGGAGTAGAGTAGGAGGAGGAGCTGACAAGACGTTCTCTGTGATCTAGGAGTAGAGTAGGAGGAGGAGCTGACAAGACGTTCTCTGTGATCTAGGAGTAGAGTAGGAGGAGGAGCTGACAAGACGTTCTCTGTGATCTAGGAGTAGAGTAGGAGGAGGAGCTGACAAGACATTCTCTGTGATCTAGGAGTAGAGTAGGAGGAGGAGCTGACAAGACGTTCTCTGTGATCTAGGAGTAGAGTAGGAGGAGGAGCTGACAAGACGTTCTCTGTGATCTAGGAGTAGAGTAGGAGGAGGAGCTGACAAGACGTTCTCTGTGATCTAGGAGTAGAGAAATGCACCCATGGATTGTTATCTAGTGTTCAGCAACACGTTTATCATTATTATTTATAGAAAATAAATTACAATTAGAAAATAAAATAAAAACGTTTGTGTGATTTTGTTTTTATTTTTACCAGCCTAAAAAATAGTAATAATAAATCAAATCCTTGAGAAGGAAAATAAGTATTTTTTTGTTAGAGTGGATATTGTTTTTTTGCAGCAGCAGAGATGCGCTGATGTTTGACTGTGTTTGTTACATGGTTCTCTGACCTTTCTCCCACGTGTCCTCCTGTACCCTGTCATTAGGAGTTTGGAGGGTGATGAAGCTGTCCTAAAACGTGTGTGTGTTTAGTTTAGTTTATTAGTTTTCCCATCAGCTACAGCAATATGCAGCAGCTACTCTTCCTGAGGTCCACATGGAAATGACAAAGACACAACTGTGATAGAAAATAACAACCTTTTGATATTATATTTAATTCAAAATGAAACATTTAATTGAGATACGAGTTATATACAGTGCCTTCGTGAAGTATTCACACCCTTTCTCTTATATACATATTGTTATGTTACAGCCTTATTCCAAAATTGATTAAATACAACATTTTCCTCATCAATCTACACACGACGAAGTGAAAACAGTCTTCTTTTTTTAAAGTTTGCAAATGTATTAAAAATAGAAATATCGTTTTTACATAAGTATTCAGACCCTTTGCTATGTGACTAGAAAATTAACTCAGTTACATCCTGTTTCCATTGATCATCCTTGAGATATTTCTACAACTTGATTGGAGTCCACCTGTGGTAAATTCAATGGATTGGATATGATTTGGAAAGGCACACACCTGTCTAAGGTCCCACAGTTGAAAGTGCATGTCAGAGAAAAAAACAAGCTATGGAGGTCGAAGGAATTGTCCGAAACAGGATTGTATCAAGGCACAGATCTGGGGAAGGGTACCAAAACATTTCTGCAGCATTGAAGGTTCCCAAGAACACAGTGGCCTCCATCATTCTGAAATGGAAGAAGTTTGGAACCACCAAGACTCTTCCTTGAGCTGGCCTCCTGGCCATACTGAGCAATCGGAGGAGAAGAGCCTTGGTCAGGGAGGTGACCAAGAACCCGATGGTCACTCTGACAGAGCTCCAGAGTTCCTCTGTGGATATGGGAGAACCTTCCAGATCGAAAATCATCTTTGCAGCACTCCACCAATCAGGCCTTCATGGTAGAGTGTGCAGACGAAAGCCACTCCTCAGTAAAAGCCCATGACAGGTCTTCTTGGAGTTTGTAAAAAAAAAGCACCTAAAGGACTCTCAGACCATGAGAAACAAGATTCTCTGGTCTGGTGAAACCAAGCTTCACCTCTTTGGCATGAATGCCAAGCGTCCCGTCTGGAGGAAACCTGCCACCATCCCTACGGTGAAGCATGGTGGTGGTGACATTATCATGCTGTGTCACACCCAGATCTGTTTCACCTGTTCTGTGCTTGTCTCCGCCCCCCTCCAGGTGTCTCCCATTTTCCCCCTCGTACCCTGTGCATTTATACCTGCGTTTTCTCTCTGTCTGTTGCCAGTTCATCTTGTCCCGTCAAGTCCTGCCAGTGTGTTCCAGTGTTTCCTGGCCTCCCAGTTTCCTGGCCTCCCAGTGGGTATATGAGGGAAGTAAGGGCAGGAGAGACATTGTGAGAAACAGAGAGAGAGAGAGAGAGAGAGAGAGAGGAAGATAGATGGAGGGACAGACAGTGACAATCTTCATTTAAGTAGGCAAGTCAGATAAGAACACATTCTCATTTACAATGACAGCCTACCCCAGCCAAACCCTAACCCAGACTACACTGGGCTAATGGCGCCCTATGGGACAGCCGGGAATGGAACCAGGGTCTGTAGTGACGCCTCTAGCAGTGAGATGTAGTGCCTCAGACCGCTGTGATACAGCCGGGAATAGAACCAGGGTCTGTAGTGACGCCTCTAGCACTGAGATGTAGTGCCTCAGACCGCTGTGATACAGCCTACAATAGAACCAGGGTCTGTAGTGACGCCTCTAGCACTGAGATGTAGTGCCTCAGACCGCTGTGATACAGCCTGGAATAGGACCAGGATCTGTAGTGACGCCTCTAGCACTGTGATAAAGCCTGGAATAGAACCAGGGTCTGTAGTGACGCCTCTAGCACTGAGATGTAGTGCCTCAGACCGCTGTGATACAGCCTGGAATAGAACCAGGGTCTGTAGTGATGCCTCTAGCACTGAGATGTAGTGCCTCAGACCGCTGTGATACAGCCTGGAATAGGACCAGGATCTGTAGTGACGCCTCTAGCACTGAGATGTAGTGCCTCAGACCGCTGTGATACAGCCTGGAATAGAACCAGGATCTGTAGTGACGCCTCTAGCACTGAGATGTAGTGCCTCAGACCGCTGTGATACAGCCTGGAATAGAACCAGGGTCTGTAGTGACGCCTCTAGCACTGAGATGTAGTGCCTCAGACCGCTGTGATACAGCCTGGAATAGAACCAGGGTCTGTAGTGACGCCTCTAGCACTGAGATGTAGTGCCTCAGACCGCTGTGATACAGCCTGGAATAGAACCAGGGTCTGTAGTGACGCCTCTAGCACTGAGATGTAGTGCCTCAGACCGCTGTGATACAGCCGGGAATAGAACCAGGGTCTGTAGTGACGCCTCTAGCACTGAGATGTAGTGCCTCAGACCGCTGTGATACAGCCTGGAATAGAACCAGGGTCTGTAGTGACGCCTCTAGCACTGAGATGTAGTGCCTCAGACCGCTGTGATACAGCCTGGAATAGAACCAGGGTCTTTAGTGACGCCTCTAGCACTGAGATGTAGTGCCTCAGACCGCTGTGATACAGCCGGGAATAGAACCAGGGTCTGTAGTGACGCCTCTAGCACTGAGATGTAGTGCCTCAGACCGCTGTGATACAGCCTGGAATAGAACCAGGGTCTGTAGTGACGCCTCTAGCACTGAGATGTAGTGCCTCAGACCGCTGTGATACAGCCTGGAATAGAACCAGGGTCTGTAGTGACGCCTCTAGCACTGAGATGTAGTGCCTCAGACCGCTGTGATACAGCCTGGAATAGAACCAGGGTCTGTAGTGACGCCTCTAGCACTGAGATGTAGTGCCTCAGACCGCTGTGATACAGCCTGGAATAGAACCAGGGTCTGTAGTGACGCCTCTAGCACTGAGATGTAGTGCCTCAGACCGCTGTGATACAGCCTGGAATAGAACCAGGATCTGTAGTGACGCCTCTAGCACTGAGATGTAGTGCCTCAGACCGCTGTGATTTCACGTTTAATTCACGTTTGCTGAAAACACAACCAGACGTCTGTGCCCAGTGGGGCGGAAGGAGATCGGAAGTGAGGGGAATGTGACTTTTTGAGGACAGGGAGATTTTTATTATTTATTTTTATTCATGTATTTTCACATATAGAGCACATCAAATCCTACAGAGATATAATATGTTACCTAATGAGAGAAGGAACGCATGTGGGGAATAACAGATACACATGTAGGATCTTAATTTGAGACTGTTTGCTGTAGGAATATTGCAGCAAACAGGAAATATTGTTTATTATGTGGATTATAACGAATGGACATTTGTTTGTGGGAGTTGATACATAACTCTGGTCTGGTGAAATTAAGTGTTAATTTACAAACTTCAGAAGTGTTTAAGACCTCAAATACACTGCTCGTTTGAAGTTTTCTGGCATCGCAGGAAAACTCTCCTGTGACAGAGTGAACAGATTAAGATACTACATCTGTATTCATCAACATGAGCATCACATATGCACATGTATATACACACACACACTTGAAAACACACACACTAAAAAGAAAATATACAATCACAAATGATTCTCTCTCCTCAGAAGGATATTTGGTATTTAAGTGAATGGCCTTCAGTCTGCTACTTGTGTCTCAATGGCCTGGCACAGAGCACTAATCTCTCTGGTACTTCCATAAAAACCCTTCTAAAGGGCTGCCCATCATGAAGGTTTTTACAGACGCTTTCAGCCCTCCCATACATAATATTAGCCTTGGCCTTGGTTTCATAATGAGACTGTGTGTGTGTGTGTTTGTGTGTGTGTGTGGCACAAGTGGTGAATGTGTGTGTTTTATGCTTGTGCGCATGCGCCACATCTACCTGAGGTCAAGGTTCAGTCTGACTCCCCTCAGCCCATCTCCCCTGCTACATAATCACTACTCCTGACTCCCCTCAGCCCATCTTCCCTTCTACCCTAATCACTACTCCTCTCACCTCCTGACTCCCCTCAGCCCATCTCCCCTTCTACCCTAATCACTACTCCTCTCACCTCCTGACTCCCCTCAGCCCATCTCCCCTTCTACCCTCATCACTACTCCTCTCTCCCCTCAGCCCATCTCCCCTTCTACCCTAATCACTACTCCTCTCTCCCCTCAGCCCATCTCCCCTTCTACCCTAATCACTACTCCTCTCTCCCCTCAGCCCATCTCCCCTTCTACCCTAATCACTACTCCTCTCACCTCCTGACTCCCCTCAGCCCATCTCCCCTGCTACCCTAATCACTACTCCTCTCTCCCCTCAGCCCATCTCCCCTGCTACATAATCACTACTCCTCTCATCCCCTGACTCCCCTCAGCCCATCTCCCCTTCTACCTTAATCACTACTCCTCTCTCCCCTCAGCCCATCTCCCCTTCTACCTTAATCACTACTCCTCTCTCCCCTCAGCCCATCTCCCCTTCTACCCTAATCACTACTCCTCTCTCCCCTCAGCCCATCTCCCCTGCTACATAATCACTACTCCTCTCACCTCCTGACTCCCCTCAGCCCCTCTCCCCTGCTACCCTAATCACTACTCCTCTCTGCCCCTTTCCTCTGACTCCCCACTCAAGGGAGGCAATGTCTTTCTGTTAACTCAGATTGAAATGATTGTGTTTTTCTGTTCATTCTTGGATGTACAGTACCAGTCAAAAGTTTGGACACACCTATTCATTTAAGGGTTTATCTTTATTTGTACTATTGTCTACATTGCAGAATAATAGCGAAGACATCAAAACTATTAAAATAACACATATGGAATCATGTATTAACCCCAAAAAGTGTTAAACAAATCCAAAAATATTTTAGATTTTAGATTCTTCAAAGTAGCCACTCGTTGCCTTGATGACAGCTTTGCATTCTCTCAACCAGTTTCACCTGGAATGCTTTTCCAACAGTCTTGAAGGAGTTCCCACATATGCTGATCACTTGTTGACTGCTTTTCCTTCACTCTGCGGTCCAACTCATCCAAAAACAATCTCTATTGGGTTGAGGAGTTCAGGTCATCTGATGTTGCACTCCATAACTCTCGTTCTTGGTCAAATAGCCCTTACACAGCCTGGAGGTGTGTTGGGTCATTGTTCTGTTAATAAATGATAGTCCCACTAAGCGCAAACCAGATGGGATGGCGTAATTCTGCAGAATGGTGTGGTAGCCACATTGGTTAAGTGTTCCTTGAAACTTAAATAAATCACTGCCAGTGTCACCAGAAAAGCTTCCCCACAACATCACACCTCCTCCTCCATGCTTCACGATGGGAACTACACATGCGGAGATCATCCATTAAAGTAATGATGGACTGTCATTTCTTTGCTTATTTGAGCTGGCCATAATATGGACTTGGTCTTTTACCAAATAGGGCTAGCTTCTGTATACCACCCCTACCTTGTCACAACACAACTGATTGGCTCAAACGCATAAATAAGGGGGAAAAATTCCACAAATCAACATTTCACAAGGCACACCTGTTAAATGAAATGATTTCCAGGTCACTACCTCATGAAGCCGTTTGAGAGAATGACAAGAGTGCCAAGCTGTCACCAAGGCAACGAGTGGCTACGCTTGTTTTTGTTTACTACATGATTCCATATGTGTTATTTCATAGTTTTGATGTCTTCACTATTTTTTTACAATGTTTTTTTAAATGGCATATAGAAAATAGTTTTAAAAAATGAAGAAAAACCTTGGTGTGTAGGTGTGTCCAAACTAGGTGTGTAGGTGTGTCCAAACTAGGTGTGTAGGTGTGTCCAAACTAGGTGTGTAGGTGTGTCCAAACTAGGTGTGTGTAGGTGTGTCCAAACTAGGTGTGTGTGGGTGTGTCCAAACTAGGTGTGTGTAGGTGTGTCCAAACTAGGTGTGTGTAGGTGTGTCCAAACTAGGTGTGTGTAGGTGTGTCCAAACTAGGTGTGTGGGTGTGTCCAAACTAGGTGTGTGTAGGTGTGTCCAAACTAGGTGTGTGGGTGTGTCCTAACTAGGTGTGTGGGTGTGTCCAAACTAGGTGTGTGGGTGTGTCCAAACTAGGTGTGTGGGTGTGTCCAAACTAGGTGTGTGTAGGTGTGTCCAAACTAGGTGTGTGGGTGTGTCCAAACTAGGTGTGTGGGTGTGTCCAAACTAGGTGTGTGGGTGTGTCCAAACTAGGTGTGTGTAGGTGTGTCCAAACTAGGTGTGTGGGTGTGTCCAAACTAGGTGTGTGGGTGTGTCCAAATTAGGTGTGTGTGGGTGTGTCCAAACTAGGTGTGTGGGTGTGTCCAAACTAGGTGTGTGTGGGTGTGTCCAAACTAGGTGTGTGGGTGTGTCCAAACCTTTGACTGGTGCTGTACGTACCTAAGCTGAGGTGTTGGTCTTCCATCGTGTGTTTTGCTGGAAAATCCAACGGTGATTCAGATGCATCCTGATCCTTTAGGCATCCTGATCAGCTGACTGTAGCTAGAAGTAGAACAAAATATAACCGACAGATGACGAGTGACTTCCTGCGTACCCCATTACCGATACACATCGTTATTATTATTATTTCGGTTCAATGGAAATGAAAAGGACATTTTGACAGTGAAGCTCTTTGCCTGTCTTTCAGCGTCCATTTAGCTAGCAGTATAATGTAGAAATATGCATAAATCATGTCAATGACTTGCATTGAGTTTTGGGGGAAGAGAAAGGAACAAGGCGATTCTGTCTGTCCCATGGCCTACTTAGGCATCTTGCGAAAGGTCACCGCAAATTTGGGAAGTACTAGTTCAAAAATCAGAGTGGCAGGTGAAGGGGAGGTAGGTAGCCTAGTGGTTAGAACGTTTGACTAGTAACCAGAAGGTTGCTAGATTGAATCCCAGAGCTGACAAGGTAAAAATAGGTTCTTCTGCCCCTGAACAAGGCAGTTAACCCACTATTCTTACGTTGTTAAAATAATAAAATTAAAATAAGAATTTGTTATTTACTGATTTGGCTTAAATAAAGTTTAAAAATGATATTTTATCACGGCGAAAAATCATGAAGAAAAAATGAGAAACACGGAACCAAAACCGCGTGCCCCATTGTGCATAAATGTATTTTGTCCCCCCACACCAAACACTATCACGACACGCAGGTTAAAATATCAAAACAAACTATGAACCAGTTACATTAATTTGGGGACAGGTCGAAAAGCATTAAACATGTATGGAAATTTAGCTAGTTAGCTTGAACGGCACCTCAGTACCTCCAGGCTCTGATCAGGCCCTACACCCAAACAAGGGCACTGCGTTCATCCACCTCTGGCCTGCTCGCCTCCCTACCACTGAGGAAGTACAGTTCCCGCTCAGCCCAGTCAAAACTGTTCGCTGCTCTGGCCCCCCAATGGTGGAACAAACTCCCTCACGACGCCAGGACAGCGGAGTCAATCATCACCTTCCTGGAGACACCTGAAACCCCACCTCTTTAAGGAATACCTAGGATAGGATAAGTAATCCCTCTCACCCCCCCCCTTTAAGATTTAGATGCACTATTGTAAAGTGACTGTTCCACTGGATGTCATAAGGTGAATGCACCAATTTGTAAGTCGCTCTGGATAAGAGCGTCTGCTAAATGACTTAAATGTAAATGTAAATGTAACTTGGTAGATAATTTGTCCTATTTAGCTAGCTTGCTGTTGCTAGCTAATTTCTCCTGGGATATAAACATTTAGTGGTTATATTATCTGAAATTCACAACGTCCTCTACTCTGCCAAATAATCCACACAAAAAACGGTCAACCGAATCTTTTCTAGTCATCTCTCCTCCTTCCAGGATTTTTCTTCTCTTGACCTTATAATGTGATTGGCAACTTTCAAAAATGAGGTGCATTACCACCACTGACCTTGTTTGTCTTTCAGTCACCCACACGGGTATAACCAATGAGGAGATGGAACGTAGGTACCTGGTTCTATAAACCAACGAGGAGATGGAACGTAGGTATCTGGTTCTATAAACCAACGAGGAGATGGAACGTAGGTACCTGGTTCTATAAACCAATGAGGAGATGGAACGTAGGTACCTGGTTCTATAAACCAATGAGGAGATGGAACGTAGGTACCTGGTTCTATAAACCAATGAGGAGATGGAACGTAGGTACCTGGTTCTATAAACCAATGAGGAGATGGAACGTAGGTACCTGGTTCTATAAACCAATGAGGAGATGGAACGTAGGTATAACCAATGAGGAGATGGAACGTAGGTATAACCAATGAGGAGATGGAACGTAGGTATAACCAATGAGGAGATGGAACGTGGGTACCTGGTTCTATAAACCAATGAGGAGATGGAACGTAGGTATAACCAATGAGGAGATGGAACGTAGGTATAACCAATGAGGAGATGGAACGTAGGTATAACCAATGAGGAGATGGAACGTAGGTACCTGGTTCTATAAACCAATGAGGAGATGGAACGTAGATACCTGGTTCTATAAACCAATGAGGAGATGGAACGTAGGTACCTGGTTCTATAAACCAATGAGGAGATGGAACGTAGGTACCTGGTTCTATAAACCAATGAGGAGATGGAACGTGGGTACCTGGTTCTATAAACCAACGAGGAGATGGAACGTGGGTACCTGGTTCTATAAACCAATGAGGAGATAGAATGTGGGTACCTGGTTCTATAAACCAATGAGGAGATGGAACGTAGGTATAACCAATGAGGAGATGGAACGTAGGTATAACCAATGAGGAGATGGAACGTAGGTATAACCAATGAGGAGATGGAACGTGGGTACCTGGTTCTATAAACCAATGAGGAGATGGAACGTAGGTATAACCAATGAGTAGATGGAACGTAGGTATAACCAATGAGGAGATGGAACGTAGGTATAACCAATGAGGAGATGGAATGTAGGTACCTGGTTCTATAAACCAATGAGGAGATGGAACGTAGGTACCTGGTTCTATAAACCAATGAGGAGATGGAACGTGGGTACCTGGTTCTATAAACCAATGAGGAGATGGAACGTAGGTACCTGGTTCTATAAACCAATGAGGAGATGGAACGTAGGTACCTGGTTCTATAAACCAATGAGGTAATGGAACGTAGGTACCTGGTTCTATAAACCAATGAGGAGATGGAACGTGGGTACCTGGTTCTATAAACCAATGAGGAGATGGAACGTGGCTACCTGGTTCTATAAACCAATGAGGAGATGGAACGTAGGTACCTGGTTCTATAAACCAATGAGGAGATGGAACGTAGGTACCTGGTTCTATAAACCAATGAGGAGATGGAACGTGGGTACCTGGTTCTATAAACCAACGAGGAGATGGAACGTAGGTACCTGGTTCTATAAACCAACGAGGAGATGGAACGTGGGTACCTGGTTCTATAAACCAATGAGGAGATGGAACAATGAGGAGTGGGTACCTGGTTCTATAAACCAATGAGGAGATGGAACCAATGAGGAGATGGGTACCTGGTTCTATAAACCAATGAGGAGAGGAGATGGAACAATGAGGAGATGGAACGTAGGTACCTGGTTCTATAAACCAATGAGGAGATGGAACGTAGGTACCTGGTTCAATGAGGAGATAAACCAACCGAGGAGATGGAACGTGGGTACCTGGTTCTATAAACCAACGAGGAGATGGAACGTGGGTACCTGGTTCTATAAACCAATGAGGAGATGGAACGTGGGTACCTGGTTCTATAAACCAATGAGGAGATGGAACGTGGGTACCTGGTTCTATAAACCAATGAGGAGATGGAACCAATGAGGAGATGGAAGGTACCTGGTTCTATACACCAATGAGGAGATGGAACGTAGGTACCTGGTTCTATAAACCAATGAGGAGATGGAACGTAGGTACCTGGTTCTATAAACCAATGAGGAGATGGAACGTAGGTACCTGGTTCTATAAACCAATGAGGAGATGGAACGTAGGTACCTGGTGGAACGAGGTACCTGGTTCTATAAACCAATGAGGAGATGGAACGTGGGTACCTGGTTCTATAAACCAACGAGGAGATGGAACGTGGGTACCTGGTTCTATAAACCAATGAGGAGATGGAACGTAGGTACCTGGTTCTATACACCAATGAGGAGATGGAACGTAGGTACCTGGTTCTATAAACCAATGAGGAGATGGAACGTAGGTACCTGGTTCTATAAACCAATGAGGAGATGGAACGTGGGTACCTGGTTCTATAAACCAACGAGGAGATGGAACGTGGGTACCTGGTTCTATAAACCAACGAGGAGATGGAACGTGGGTACCTGGTTCTATAAACCAATGAGGAGATGGAACGTGGGTACCTGGTTCTATAAACCAATGAGGAGATGGAACGTGGGTACCTGGTTCTATAAACCAATGAGGAGATGGAACGTAGGTACCTGGTTCTATAAACCAACGAGGAGATGGAACGTGGGTACCTGGTTCTATAAACCAATGAGGAGATGGAACGTGGGTACCTGGTTCTATAAACCAATGAGGAGATGGAACGTAGGTACCTGGTTCTATAAACCAACGAGGAGATGGAACGTGGGTACCTGGTTCTATAAACCAACGAGGAGATGGAACGTGGGTACCTGGTTCTATAAACCAATGAGGAGATGGAACGTGGGTACCTGGTTCTATAAACGAACGAGGAGATGGGAGAGGCAGGACTCGCAGCGCGATCTGCTTCACAAATAGAAGTGACTTATTTATTATTATTATTTTAGCCCTTGGCAACGTAGACGCTCGTTGGCGCGCGAGCAGTGTGGAATAATTGAATAATATATACTTCTAAATGTATTTCGGGCACGTGCTGTAGCCAGCCTGTCATGATAAATGTATAATTATTAATTAAATGTATATTTAACCATTTTTAAATAGTTTTTTAAACTATTTCTGCTCCAGCCATCCTTCCTTCAGTCATCCTTCCTCCAGCCATCCTTCCTCGAGCCATCCCTCCTCCAACCATCCCTACTCCAGCCATCTCACCTCCATTCAACAGTCCATTTTAGAGTTTTTACTGATTGGCATGGGACAGACCCCTAAGCAATGACGGATCACTGGATTGCTCAATTATCCCAAAATACATGATTAAATTCAGTCTTCTGAGGACAGAAGCGGAGAGATAGAAGGATAGAGGAGAGGAAAGGAGAGGAAAGGAGAGGAAAGGAGAGGTGGACTGCAGCAATAGAGGGATACATAAAACATTAATATCACGTGCCACAGACTACAGGGGTTATTAAGGTTGTAATGCTTCTAGAAGATTCTGCATTTTCTTTTCTCTTGCTCATAATTGTTTCCCCAATAGACGCCTAGCATGCCCAGAC
>NC_060181.1:92318272-92403272 GCF_021184085.1 Oncorhynchus gorbuscha | reverse complement strand
CAAGTATTTTTAGCCAGATCCTAATTGGTATGTTGAAATGTATGTTCCTTTTGATGGCATAGAATGCCCATTTTTCTCAGATCGTTCACAGCTTTGTGGAAGTTACCTGTGGCTCTCTCTCTCTCTTTATCTCGTCCTCTCTCTCTCTCTCTCTCTCCCTCTCTCTTTACCTCATCCTCTCTCTCTCTGTCTCTCTCTCTTTATCTCGTCCTCTCTCTCGCTCTCTCTTTCTCTTTATTTCATCCACTCTCTCTCTCGCTCTCTCTCTTTATCTCGTCCTCTCTCTCTCTTTCTCTCTCTCTCTTTATCTCATCCTCTCTCTCTCTTTCTCGCTTAATCTTGTCCTCTCTCTCGCTCTCTCTCTTTATCTCATCCTCTCTCTCTCTCTATTTCTCTCTGTCTCTGTGTCTCTCGCTCTCTCTCTCTCTCTCTCTCTCTCTCTCTCTCTCTCTCTCTCTCTCTCTCTCTCTCTCTCTCTCTCTCTCTCTCTCTCTCTCTCTCTCTCTATTTCTCTCTCTCTCTCTATTTTTCTCTCTCTCTCTCTCTCTCTCTCTCTCTCTCTCTCTCTCTCTCTCTCTCTCTTTCTCTTCTTCTCTATATATTCCTCTTTCTTTATGTGTATGTTTGTGTGTGTCTCTGTGCGTCTCACTCTCTCATTTCGCGCCCTCACTCTCCATTTCTCTCACCCTCTCGCTTCTCTCTCTCTCTCCCCTCCCTTGACTTCTCCCTCTCTCTAGGCCGCTCTCTCACCCGCTCTCTCACCCGCTCTCTCTCACCCGCTCTCTCTCACCTTCTCTTTCTTTCTTTCTTTCTTTCTTTCTTTCTTTCTTTCTTTCTTTCTTTCTTTCTTTCTTTCTTTCTTTCTTTCTTTCTTTCTCTCTCTCTCTCTCTCTCTCTCTCTCTCTCTCTCTCTCTCTCTCTCTCTCTTCTCTCTCTCTCTCTCTCTCTCGCCCTCTCTTTCTCGCCTTCCCTCTCTCTCGTCCTTCTCTCCCTCTCTCTCGCCTTCTGTCTCTCTCGCCTTCTGTCTCTCGCCTTCTGTCTCTCGCCTTCTCTCTCCCTCTCCTCTCTCTCTCTCTGTCTCCTCTCTCTCGTCGTAGATAAACAGTCTTCAGCACATCTTCTGCAAGTGCCAATCACTCCGAATTAAAAGTGCAAATTAAAATCAGCCTCAAATGCTTAATTACGGCCCTGACTTGACTGCGAAGCGTGAAGGATTGCGGGTTGAGAGACATGAGTGCAATCACTTACACACACACAGTCATGTTTGAGGCTGTGCGCACACCCATATAGTTTGTGCTTCCGATACATTTTTCTGAATCCGTACAACGATACCACATTCACACACAAACAATTAAAGACATTGCATCTGTGTGTTTCGGACTCCCCCAGTCTATATCACACATTTCTCAATAAACATTTTCAGCTCATGTCTGGGTAACTTTCATACAGTATCTTCACACCTCCCGTGTGTCCCTGACAAACAATCCTCTGCTGTTTGTCTGAAACGACAACGTTTTAGAGTATGAACACCTACTGTTGGATTGGAAAGGAAAAACGCAAACAAATATCACACTAAAACGACTCACATAAACAAAGCCAATCATAACTATGACACGTTTACAGAAATGTTAACGGATGTGTCTAATAAATAAACACATATAATGAAGACTACAATTAGCATATGCTACACAGCAAACGTGTCATATATTATACAATTCTGTCTGTCTGTCTGTCTGTCTGTCTGTCTGTCTGTCTGTCTGTCTGTCTGTCTGTCTGTCTGTCTGTCTGTCTGTCTGTCTGTCTGTCTGTCTGTCTGTCTGTCTGTCTGTCTGTCTGTCTGTCTGTCTGTCTGTCTGTCTGTCTGTCTGTCTGTCTGTCTCTGTCTCTGTCTCTGTCTCTGTCTCTGTCTCTGTCTCTGTCTGTCTTAACCATGAGACTCTAACCTGAGAATGTCTCTCTGCTCTGATTGCTACAGTGCTGCCTTGGAAACAGAACTGATCTGAGAGAGACGTGACCGATTGTACATATTCAACTCCAACCACACCTGTGTGTTGACGTGGCCCTCACCTAAAGGGCTCTACACATCAACCCTGTGAACCAGCCCGACTACAGGTCAGGATACGTGATACGTGATCTATAAACTCACGTTATTATTATTATTATAATTATTATAATAATAATTATTATTATTATTATACCACCAAACATATTTAAACAGTGAGACCGTCCTCCATCCCTCCTCCTCCAGCCCGAATGGTGATGGATTTGAAAATCCATTTGAAAAACCACAAGCTCACAACGCACATGTGGCCAACTTGCAGTTACTGTATTTCACACAAACAAACACACACAGACACACACGCAAACACACACACAAGACAACACACACACACCCAAACATTGGAGGGAGGCTATGCGGTGGATGGTAAGTGGGTTTAAGGGATTGGACAGTGTTGACTTTGCCTTGAACCAGCAAAGCCTCCCAGCTGCCTCACTCATCATACTGAGAATACTTCCTATCACTGTGGAAAATCAGCCAGCGCATGGCAGAACATATATCACCTCTCTCCTCCATCCTCCATCCCTCCTCCTCCTTCCATTCTCCTCCCTCCTCCCTCCTCCATCCATCCTCCTCCCTCTTCTATCATTCTCCCTCCATCTCTCTGTAATTGCTCCTTTCCCCAAGTAGGGAGGTTTTTATTGGGTCTTTGTGAATGATGTTTTCAGATTTTTGGGAGGGGGATATTGTTTTTTTATATGTCCAATTGTACAGCTGCATATTTGACGACCACTATTCATTGTTAAGTGTTCTCTTCAAGGACACCAGAGTAGTGTACTAGAGCATTGTCCTCACTTATGGTTCTAACCAGCATTGTATTAGCACTTAAATCCATCTCCAGAACTGCACCACATGCAACAACAAACAAAAATCAATCAAAATGAAACGTACATTTGCTTTATTTGATGTGCTTGAGAGAGAGAGAGAGAGAGAGAGAGAGAGAGAGAGAGAGAGAGAGAGAGAGAGAGAGAGAGAGAGAGAGAGAGAGAGAGAGAGAGAGAGAGAGAGAGAGAGAGAGAGAGACAGAGACAGAGACAGAGACAGAGACAGAGACAGAGAGTGAGAGCTTAGCTATAGCAGCCTTACTGGATGTTGGAGCCCTTAGGTGTGAAAGGAGCTGACTATAGTCACAGTTGGATGGAAAAAGTCAAGGAGAACCTGGGGCCCAACAATCCCCAGTCAAGACTCCCAAGCACACTGCCCAGTTAAGACTCCCAAGCACACTGCCCAGTCAAGACTCCCAAGCACACTGCCCAGTTAAGACTCCCAAGCACACTGCCCAGTTAAGACTCCCAAGCACACTGCCCAGTTAAGACTCCCAAGCACACTGCCCAGTTAAGACTCCCAAGCACACTGCCCAGTCAAGACTCTCAAGCACACTGCCCAGTCAAGACTCCAAAACACACTGCACAGTCCAGACTCCCAAACACACTGCACAGTCAAGACTACCAAACACAATGCCCAGTCAAGACTCTCGAAGACAATCTCCCCAGTCAAGACTCCCAAACACAATGCCCAGTCAAGACTCTCAAAGACAATCTGCCCAGTCAAGACTCCCAAACACAATGCCCAGTCAAGACTCTCAAAGAAAATCTGCCCAGTCAAGACTCTCAAAGACCATCTGCCCAGGCAGGACTCTCAAAGACAATCTGCCCAGGCAGGCCTCTCAAAGACCATCTGCCCAGGCAGGCCTCTCAAAGACCTTCTGCCCAGTCAGGCCTGGCTCATGTAGAACATCTACTAATGGATGTTTTGGGATAAACAACACAACCCTGTTCTAACCTGACCACATTCAACATGGATTAGATGAGGCTCCATTGTTTTCCTCAAAACATTCCACACTTCCACACATTCCACTTCTCTCTCCAGCTAGATCTCATGGCTTAACACATAACCTGACCTGAACTGAGAGCTAGAAGCTCAGGCATGGGCCTCCCGAGTGGCGCAGCGGTCTGGGGCACTACTGCCTTGGGGTTTGATCTCAGGCTGTGTCACAGCCAGCCGTGACCCGGGAGTCCCATAGGGCGACGCACAATTGGCCCAGTGTCATCCAGGTTAGGGGAGGGTTTGGCTGTGGGGCTTAATTGGCCCATAGCGCTCTAGCGACTCCTTGTGGTGGGCAGGGCGTCTGCAAGCTGATGACAGTCGTCAGTTGAATGATGTTTCCTCTGACACATTGGTGAGGCTGGCTTCCGGGTTATGCGAGCAGTGTGTTAATAACCAGTGCGGAATGGCAGGTCATGTTTCGGAGGACAAAATTGTAACTACCAATCATGGAGATAAAAGGGTTTTACACTCTTTCCTCAGCCAAATTCCATAGCTTTGTTTTGATTGATTGAGGGTCAGTTACGCTAGCAAGCAATGATGTTGTTGTTTTAACTGGGTGCATGTGTGCACTTGCACAAACTGCTACTCATGTGGATGGCAAATTCAGATGTTTAGGAACACACTGAAAAGTAACTTGACACTGGATTATAATGACAAGAACCAAGTCACATTGAGCGAGAAGGGAACGTACTGAAGGCAAAAGGTCTATAACCGTTAGCTAACGTTAGCTTTGGATGGTGAATAATCAACATGTCTTGTGTGCTAGCTAAAGCTAACGTTAGCTTTGGATGGTGAAACATCAACATGTCTTGTGTGCTAGCTAAAGCTAATGTTAGCTTTGGATGGTGAAACATCAACATGTCTTGTGTGCTAGCTAAAGCTAACGTTAGCTTTGGATGGTGAAACATCAACATGTCTTGTGTGCTAGCTAAAGCTAATGTTAGCTTTGGATGGTAAAAAATCAATATCCTTGTGTGCTAGCTAGCTAACTGTTTCTTATTTTTATTAGCTACAGTTTGTGTTGTGAGAGGCTTGGCTAATCTTGCTCGAGACTACATTCTGAAATCTGGATGCACACGTAACGTTAGCAAGCAAGCCAACTTGACTGTATGGAGTAACTAATGTTAAATGAGCAATGTCCATTGTATGATGTATTATAATTTAATAGTGTAGCAGTTTCCCAAGGTTTGGTGTTGACTAAGGTTTAGTGATCGTACTTATGCTTTTTGGAAGACTGTGGGATATATGTTATTGTCAACATTGAGTTGTTACTGGCTAGCTAGTTGGCTAGCTAACTGGCTATAGAAGGCAAAGGACATTCACTAGCTTTTTTAATATAGCGAGCTAGCTTTCCTCACTTTTTTTCCAACGTTATCTCTCATCTGACTGTATTCTAGTTATACTTATGCTTTTTGGAAGAATGTGGGATATATGTTATTGTCAACATTGAGTTGTTACTGGCTAGCTAGTTGGCTAGCTAACTGGCTATAGAATGCAAAGGACATTCACTAGCTTTTTTGTTTGTTTACACAGATGACTTCGGAATTATATATTAAAAAAAAAAACTTTTCTTGACAAATATAGCGAGCTAGCTTTCCTCACTTTTTTTCCAACGTTATCTCTCATCTGACTGTATTCTAGTTATACATATGGAATTCTAGATATCCCTCTCCTTAATGCAACCGCTGTGTCAGAATTAAAAATAAGTTTACGGAAAAAGCAACACATGCAATAATCTGAGACGGCGCTCAGAACAGAAGCCAAATTAGCCGCCATGTTGGAGTCAGCATACACCAGAAAATACATGATAAATGTTTCCTTACCTCTAATGAACTTCATCAGAATGCAGTCCTAGGAATCCCAGGTACACAATAAATGCTTTATTTGTTAAAAAATGTCCATTATTTTTGTCCAATTAGCTACTTTGGTTAGCGCGTTCGGTAAACAATTCCAAAGTCACAAAGCGCGTCCACTATAACGTGAGGAAATGTCCAAAAGTTCCGTAACAGTCAGTACAAACGTGTCAAACGATGTACTGAATCAATCTTTAGAATGTTGTTTACATATATCTTGAATAACGTTCCAACCGGAGAATTAGAATGACTTCAGATGACCGGTGGAACGCAGGTCCTTCCCCTGTGAACGCGCCTGGTGAAAGCATGGTCAACTCGTGGCAGTGGTGACAATTTCTTGTGACGATTTCCCCCTTCACATTAGAGTCATCAGACAAAGTTATATTGATAGTTGACATCTAGTGGAAGGCGTAGGAAGTGAAAACTCATCCATATCTCGCTGTAATGTCAATGAGTGCTTGCTTGAAAATCTGCCACCTCAGGAAAAAAAACAGGAAGTGAAATTTCTCAGGTTTTTGCCTGCTATATGAGTTCTGTTATACTCACATACATAATTCAAACAGTTTTAGAAACATCAGCGTGTTTTCTATCCAATACTAATAATATTATGCAAATATTATTAACTGAGACTGAGGAGCTGGCCGTTTACAATGGGCACCTTTTCATCCAAGCTACTCAATACTGCCCCTGCAGCCATAAAAAGTTAACCTCTGCTTTAGTTCCAACGCATAGCTACCTATTTATAGTAGTCTAGGTTTGTTCTCAACACTTCTTATGATGACTGGCTGGCTTGTGGTGTTTTGTTTCTGGCCTAGTTTTAGAACTGAGAATTGGCCAAAAAATATATATGTCAGCATTAGCAAAACTGCTACAAAGAGTTAGCACTTTGCTGGTGGACAGAAATTGTCACGCCCTGGTCGAAGTAATGTATGTTTGTCTTCATTTATTTGGTCAGGCCAGGGTGTGACATGGGTTTTTGTGGTGCGTTTTTGTCATGGGGTTTATGTGGGGTGTCTAGCATAGGCTATGGCTGCCTGAGGCGGTTCTCAATCAGAGTCAGGTGATTTTCGTTGTCTCTGATTGGGAACCATATTTAGGCAGCCATATTCTTTGAGTTGTCGTGGGTGATTGTTCCTGTCTCTGTGTTTGTTGTCACAAGATGGGCTGTATAGGTTTTCACGTTTCGTTTGTTGTTTTGTAGATTTAAGTTATTTCATATATCGTACATTTCTTCATTAAAGAACATTAGAATCCTAAGATAAGAACTTTAGAATCCTGTTCTAGACCGCCGGTCGATAGTGCGTGGTGAGTTACGTGGCTCTAGAAGGTTCTCAGACTGACAAACAGCCTCGTACATTTGCAATGACTTCAATTCATTTTGACCATTACGAAAATGACGACATTTAGAAAAGTCTCAGAGACACAAGACTAGGTACATTGTGACCGTCTCAGCCCATAGAGACGGAACCCAACGTTTCTGTCCGATAGCTGATTCAAGGACCCCGTAGCAAGTCATGGAAAAAAGTGGATTTTCAGCACCAATTAGGGTTTTGCTCGGACACCGAATGACCGATCGAGCCGAAACTTGGGATTCGGGGTCGCCTCAGCTAGGCCTACACATAACATAAGAAATGGACCCGCAGCTAGAATGTAACTACGTGTTTTATGTTTTTTTTATGGTTTGAACCGAAGGCGTTGTGAATTTTGGGCCAGCTCTGAAGTATGTGATAGTTGGCTACTAAACGAGTTGGAAAAAGTGGGTTTGGTGTCAGTTTGTATCAGTTTGGTGTCAGAATGATATCTAATTGACTGATGGACGGTGACTTGCTGGTGACTCTTGTCCAGTTGCAATATGTTTAAACAGTGAGGTACCATCACCAAAGTGACACTCTGAAATCAACCCTAATGAGCCATTGAGATGAACCAGAATCACTGCCCAGCCATCCCGAGTTCATTGGGCCAGTCAATTTCACATTCCTGCAGGATTTTTATAGCATGACAAATTTGTGATTGTAACTGCCCATTGAACCATATTGCAAATGCACAGTGACTTTGCAAAAGTAAGAAAACATAAACAAATTGACATGATGAAATCAACACAATGAGTGATGGAAAGGAACAGCTATCACTGCTCGGCCATCCTGTGTTCATCAGGCCAGTCAATTTTGCATTTTTGAGCATGTCAAATTTCATATGGTAAATGCCCATTGAAACATATTGCCATGCACTGCAATATGTTGAAAAAACATCACCAAATGGACATGATGCCGAGTGATGGAAAGGAACAACTTTGCCAGGCCATCCCGAGTTCATCTGACCAGTCAATTTTGCATTTCTACAGGATTTTTGAGCATGTCAAATTCATATGGTAAATGCCCATTGAAACATATTGCAAATGCACGTGCACTTGCAATATGATTGTATAGTGAAAAAACATCACCAAATGGACATGATGAAATCAACACAATGAGTGATGGAAAGGAACAACTATCACTGCCCGGCCATCCTGTGTTCCCATAGCGGGCATTAATATTAGAATGACCGGTAAATTAATTTACAAGCATATTTTTATTTTTGGGTTACCAGGTGCCTATTTTCAATCACCAGTTGCACAACAATGCGTATCCATCAGAATATTTTAAACAGTCCATAAAGCACTCAGGACGGCCCCCATAGATAGAGGGCCGTAGTAGGGTAGTCCCATAGCGGGCATGGACAATAGGAGTCCTGGTAAATACATTTACAACCATATTTTTATTTTTGGGTTACCAGTTGCACAACAATGCACGTGCATTTGCAATATGATTCTATAGTGAAAAAACATCACCAAATGGACATGATGAAATCAACACAACGAGTGATGGAAAGGAACAACGATCACTGCCAGGCCATCCTGTGTTCATCAGGCCAGTCAATTTTGCATTCCTGCAGGATTTTTATAGCATGACAAAATCGTGATGGTACATGCCCATTGAACCATTTTGCAAATGCACAGTGACTTTGCAAAAGTGAGAAAAGATAAACAAATGGACATGATGAAATCAACACAACGAGTGATGGAAAGGTACAACTATCACTGCTCGGCCATCCTGTGTTCATCAGGCCAGTCAATTTTGGATTTTTGAGCATGTCAAATTTCATATGGTAAATGCCCATTGAACCATATTGCAAATGCACATGCACTTGTAATTCAACAGTGAAAAAACATCACAAAATGGACATGATGAAGTCAACACAACGAGCGTTGGAAGGGAGCAACTATCACTTCCAGGCCATCCTGTGTTCATCAGGTCAGTCAATTTTGCATTTCTGCAGGATTTTTGAGCATATCAAATTTCTTATGGCATTTGGCCCCAAAAAAAGTGACTTTTGACTTTGACTTTTGACTTCCTATGAAATCATATTGTAAATGGACAAATCATATTCCTTATGCACAAGTAAAAAAAAAAAAAAATAATAATGATAATAAAATACAACTAAAGTATGTTGATACAGTTCTTATACGTGTGTAATTGACACAACATTTGAAAGAATTTCGAAAAACGGTCCAGAAAGTACTTTTTTTAAGGGTGTGTGAAGTTTTGAGTTTTGACTTCCTATGAAATCATATTGTAAATGGACAAAACATATTACTTATGCGCATGTAAAAAAAAATAATATATGATAATAAAATTGGACAAAAGTATATTCATACAGATCTTACACATGTGTAATTGACAAAAAAAATCGAAAGGTCCAGAAAGCACTTTTTTAAGGGGTGATAAGTTTTTGACAAAAAAAACATTTTTTCAAAATTTAGCGTTTGGAGGTTGACTTGGGTTACATTTCCAATGTGAAAAACCATGGCGGAGCGGATTCGCCACCTGTTGAATTTTTTAAGTGTTACAACTGGCAATTGCCAAATGGCATTTGCAATACACTTTGCATGAATCAACGCCAAATTGGGTGGTATTGGACAATGTGTATATGGTTTGTCCGATGCCAATGACTTCCCATTCATTTTTGTCCAATACAGGGGGCTATTCCCTTACTCCTCTACAGCGCTGCTGAAGTCTCCTGCCTGTTCAGCGCAGCCTGAGCTGCCAGCCTGCATGGAGCAGCCTGAGCTGTCAGTCTGCAGGGAGCAGCCAGAGCTGCCAGTCTGTATAGAGCTGCTCGTCTGCATGGAGCAGCCTGAGCTGTCAGTCTTCCCATCAGTCCCAAGCTGCCAGTTTGCATGGATCAGCCAGACAGCTAGATCTGCCAGTCATCCAGGATCCGCCAGTCAGCCAGGATCCCCTCAGTCAGCTGATCTTCCAGATCTGCCCCTCAACCAGGTTCTTCCAGATCTGCCAGATCAACCAGGGTGGACTATCCCAGATCCGCCAGGGGGTCAACCAGACTCTTGATGGATCTGCCAGCCTGAGCCAGGATCTGGCCAGAGCCAACGGACCTAATCCTGGGAAACTAGACCTCTCAGTGCTGAGCTTCCCCTCAGTCCCGAGCTAGACCCTCAGTCATGATGCTTCCCCTCAGACCATGGAACATTCCCCTCAGAAAGCTAGACCATGGAACAAGATCTGAAAGCTAGACCCTGGAACATGATCCCATGAAAACTAGACCATGGAACAGATGCTGAAAACTAGACCATGGAACAAGATCAGAAAACTTCCCTGGAACATGATGCTGAAAACTCAGACCATGGGGAACATGGGTGAAAACTAGACCATGGAACATGATCTGAAAACTAGACCATGGAACAAGATGTGAAAACTAGACCATGGAACATGATGGGGAAAACTAAGACATTGATGGATGTGAAAACCAGACCATGGAACAAGATGCTGAAAACTAGACCATGGAACATGATGCTGAAAACTAGACCATGGAACATGATGCTGAAAACTAGACCATGGAACAAGATCCAGAACCCTAATCATGGAAATGATGTGAAAACTAGACCATGGAACAAGATGCAGAAAACAAAACCATGGAACAAGATGCAGAAAACTAGATCATGGAACAAGATCTGCAGTCACCAACATTACAAAGTCTGAAAACTCAGGTCATGGAACAAGATGAGAAAACTAGTCATGGAACAAGATTAGAAAACCAGACCATGGAACAAGATTCATAATAAATGACATGGAACAAGATGCTGAAAACTAAAGTTTGGAACAAGATCTGAAAACTAGACCATGGAACAAGATTAAAAACTAGACCATGGAACAAGATTGAAAACTAGACCATGGAACAAGATGCTGAAAACTAGACCATGGAACAAGATGCTGAAAACTAGACCATGAAACATGACGCTGGGAAACTAGACCATGAAACATGACGCTGAAACTAGAACATGAAACATGACGCTGGGAAACTAGACCATGAAACATGACGCTGAAACTAGAACATGGAACAAGATGCAGAAAACTAGACCATGGAACAAGATGCTGAAAACTAGACCATGGAACAAGATGCTGAAAACTAGACCATGGAACAAGATGCTGAAAACTAGACCATGGAACAAGATGCTGAAACCTAGACCATGGAACAAGATGCTGAAAACTAGACCATGGAACAAGATGCTGAAAACTAGACCATGGAACAAGATGCTGAAAACTAGACCATGGAACAAGATGCAGAAAACTAGACCATGGAACAAGATGCTGAAAACTAGACCATGGAACAAGATGCTGAAAACTAGACCATGGAACAAGATGCTGAAAACTAGACCATGGAACAAGATGCTGAAAACTAGACCATGGAACAAGATGCTGAAAACTAGACCATGGAACAAGATGCTGAAAACTAGACCATGGAACAAGATGCAGAAAACTAGACCATGGAACAAGATGCTGAAAACTAGACCATGGAACAAGATGCTGAAAACTAGACCATGGAACAAGATGCTGAAAACTAGACCATGGAACAAGATGCAGAAAACTAGACCATGGAACAAGATGCTGAAAACTAGACCATGGAACAAGATGCAGAAAACTAGACCATGGAACAAGATGCTGAAAACTAGACCATGGAACAAGATGCTGAAAACTAGACCATGGAACAAGATGCTGCTGAAAACTAGACCATGGAACAAGATGCTGAAAACTAGACCATGGAACAAGATGCTGAAAACTAGACCATGGAACAAGATGCTGAAAACTAGACCATGGAACAAGATGCTGAAAACTAGATCATGGAACAAGATGCTGAAAACTAGACCATGGAACAAGATGCAGAAAACTAGATCATGGAACAAGCCAGTCTTCATATGTTTACTTTGTTATATCTGGCACCTGTGTATTTGTTTTACGGACCAGCATTGGCTCTGATGCTTGACATACTGACAAGGTTTGTAGCAATATCATGCAAATAATATTCAGAGAGTAGCTTGATAAACCTGTCTGGACAGACCTTCTACTTCTCTTCTCTAATGTACCTTGACATATCACCCTGTTAACAACATTCTCATCAAAAACTGAGTCCTTCTAGTGTACACCACTCACAGCAAAGGTATGTAAAATCCACTCCAGAACACAAAACCTTCCTTTTTTTTTATTAAACAATTTTACAAATTTTACAGTTATCTTTTTTTTGTGTGAGGTATTCCAACAGACAGACAACTAGACACTAGAATACCTCGAAAACACCGACACAGCTACAGGATGTCACTCTAAGAATAAAGTCACAGACTCAGCAAAGCATGGTGGAAGATAGCAGCAAATCTTCTGAATGAACAAACATGCAACGGAGGGGAAAGGGGGAAACTGGAGTTGAACATGTTGTTGGTCTCATTATTATCATCATCATTATCATTACCTTTGGGATGGCAGTCGATTTAATGTTGAGATTTAACCCCCAAAAAATCTGATTTAAAATAGCTGTTACAACTATACTTTATACAAAAACACAGACTCTGAAGCGATACACACACACACACTCTACATACACACATACTGTTGTCAAACTGCTGTATTGTGGTATTATATATTTTGTTTTGTAGATGTGTAGTGGTAGATTAGTGGTGTTATAATGTATTGTAGATATATAGTGGTGTAATAATGTATTGTATTATAGATATATAGTGGTAGAGTAGTGGTGTAATAATGTAATGTAGATATATAGTGGTGTTATAATGTATTGTATTGTAGATATATAGTGGTAGACTAGTGGTGTAATAATGTGTTGTATTGTAGATATGTAGTGATAGAGTAGTGGTGTAATAATGTGTTGTATTGTAGATATATAGTGGTAGAGTAGTGGTGTAATAATGTGTTGTATTGTAGATATATAGTGGTAGAGTAGTGGTGTAATAATGTGTTGTATTGTAGATATATAGTGGTGTAATGTGTTGTATTGTAGATATATAGTGATAGAGTAGTGGTGTAATAATGTGTTGTATTGTAGATATATAGTGGTAGAGTAGTGGTGTAATAATGTATTGTAGATATATAGTGGTAGAGTAGTGGTGTAATAATGTGTTGTATTGTAGATATATAGTGGTAGAGTAGTGGTGTAATAATGTATTGTATTATAGATATATAGTGGTAGAGTAGTGGTGTAATAATGTATTGTAGATATGTAGTGGTGTAATAATGTATTGTAGATATGTAGTGGTGTAATAATGTATTGTAGATATGTAGTGGTGTAATAATGTATTGTAGATATGTAGTGGTGTAATAATGTATTGTAGATATGTAGTGGTAGAGTAGTGGTGTAATAATGTATTGTAGATATATAGTGGTATAGTAGTGGTGTAATAATGTGTTGTATTGTAGATATATAGTGGTAGAGTAGTGGTGTAATAATGTATTGCAGATATGTAGTGGTGTAATAATGTATTGTATTGTAGATATATAGTGGTAGAGTAGTGGCGTAATAATGTGTTGTATTGTAGATATATAGTGGTAGAGTAGTGGTGTAATAATGTATTGTAGATATATAGTGGTAGAGTAGTGGTTTAATAATGTATTGTAGATATGTAGTGGTGTTATAATGTGTTGTATTGTAGATATATAGTGGTAGAGTAGTGGTTTAATAATGTATTGTAGATATATAGTGGTAGAGTAGTGGTGTAATAATGTGTTGTATTGTAGATATATAGTGGTAGAGTAGTGGTTTAATAATGTATTGTAGATATATAGTGGTAGAGTAGTGGTGTAATGTGTTGTATTGTAGATATGTAGTGGTGTTATAATGTGTTGTATTGTAGATATATAGTGATAGAGTAGTGGTGTAATAATGTGTTGTATTGTAGATATATAGTGGTGTAATAATGTGTTGTATTGTAGATATATAGTGATAGAGTAGTGGTGTAATAATGTATTGTAGATATGTAGTGGTTTTATAATGTATTGTAGATATATAGTGGTAGAGTAGTGGTGTAATGTGTTGTATTGTAGATATATAGTGCTAGAGTAGTAGTGTAATAATGTATTGTAGATAGATTGTTGCAGCCCAGACCAGCTGGAACACGATTCAGGAAGGTAAGTGAGTAACGTGTTCAACTGTTTTATCTACATTTAAACAGAGGCAGTGTTTTTCAATACATTACAATTTGGTCATAGCGGGGCTTGCTATAACCACTCCAAGCCAAGCTAGCCAAATATAGCTCACTAGCTTTGTTGTTTGCTATACATATAATGTACTGTAGTCTAACATTATAGCTAGCTAGCTAGCCTCAATGACTCTCATTATTTTATTTTATTTGACTTTTATTTAACGAGGTAAGTCAGTTAAGATCAATGACGGCCTAGGAACAGCGTGTTAACTGCATATCAAATCAAATCAAATTTATTTATATAGCCCTTCGTACATCAGCTGATATCTCAAAGTGCTGTACAGAAACCCAGCCTAAAACCCCAAACAGCAAGCAATGCAGGTGTAGAAGCACGGTGGCTAGGAAAAACTCCCTAGAAAGGCCAAAACCTAGGAAGAAACCTATAGAGGAACCAGGCTATGTGGGGTGGCCAGTCCTCTTCTGGCTGTGCCGGGTGGAGATTATAACAGAACATGGCCAAGATGTTCAAATGTTCATCAATGACCAGCATGGTCGAATAATAGTAAGGCAGAACAGTTGAAACTGGAGCAGCAGCATGGCCAGGTGGACTGGGGACAGCAAGGAGTCATCATGTCAGGTAGTCCTGGGGCATGGTCCTAGGGCTCAGGTCCTCCGAGAGAGAGAAAGAAAGAGATAAGGAGAGAATTAGAGAACGCACACTTAGATTCACACAGGACACCGAATAGGATAGGAGAAGTACTCCAGATATAACAAACTGACCTTAGCCCCCCGACACATAAACTACTGCAGCATAAATACTGGAGGCTGAGACAGGAGGGGTCAGGAGACACTGTGGCCCCATCCGAGGACACCCCCGGACAGGGCCAAACAGGAAGGATATAACCCCACCCACTTTGCCAAAGCACAGCCCCCACATCACTAGAGGGATATCTTCAACCACCAACTTACCATCCTGAGACAAGGCTGAGTATAGCCCACAAAGATCTCCGCCACGGCACAAACCAAGGGGGGGGCGCCAACCCAGACAGAACGACCACAACGGTGAATCAACCCACTCAGGTGACGCACCCCTTCCAGGGACGGCATGAGAGAGCCCCAGTAAGCCAGTGACTCAGCCCCTGTAATAGGGTTAGAGGCAGAGAATCTCAGTGGAAAGAGGGGAACCGGCCAGGCAGAGACAGCAACGGTGGTTCGTTGCTCCAGAGCCTTTCCGTTCACCTTCACACTCCTGGGCCAGACTACAGTCAATCATATGACCCACTGAAGAGATGAGTCTTCAGTAAAGACTTAAAGGTTGAGACCGAGTTTGATGGTGAATGACTTTGGCTTCACTGACTCATTCGTCTTGGACTACCTTCTGTGTTGTAGCTAGCTAGCTAACGTACACGACGATTGCCCCTGAATGTGTAATAGCGTTTCCGTCTTTCTCTCACAGACAATAATGCTTGGATACAAAGATGTTGGCGACTCTCAAGAGATGTGAAAGGTTCCTTTAACAACAAACTCCCCTTTGAATCGAAGTGACACAGAACACCTCACTGCATCACCCAAACACACCATATGCAAGTATTCCCTTTGTCGAACTGTAGTATTTATTACAGACGTTAGTAGTATATTTCTCTTCGACTGTATATACTATGTCACAATTACTGTTCCTGCAAACTGCTGTGTAAATTCACCTCGGTTTCCGGAGCAAATAAACTTGAATTACAAAGCCATCTCTACTTATTTGCCATATTGGACAGACTAATCTACTGTTTTAATAAAACATGTTTACCTGCCAACAAATTAGTTTAAAAATTATACATCAAAGCTGTGCATCATTTGGTTTAGCAGTAAGATTGAAGCTGGTTTATCTAAATACATGTAATGAATATCTCAATTAATTGCTGAAGATGTTGAGGTCAACACTTTCTGGTTTCTGATGCAGCTGGAATCATTTAGTAAATAATATGATGTAAAACACAATTTTATTCACTGTATGTACAGCAGCTAGCAATGTCTATACCAGAATGCAACGGTGAGTATACTAGGCATTAGAATATTATACAACAACATCAGTCTAAGTGAATATGGATGTTGTGTTAGTTGAATGTTCCAGAATGTTCTTCAGCTGGTGAACTTCTTCTTGTGTTGGGTAATGGCAGCTGATTTAACAAGCTGTGGTGATGTTGGCAGGGACGTTGGATTTGGGGGGGGCTGTGACTCTGGCTCCTTGTAGACAACCGTCTGGTCCTTTCTGTACTCCACAGCCAGATGGACAAGCCTCTCGTACACTTTCTTCACCACCCACTGCTTCGAACTCTTGCATAAGATTTGTTTGTAAGTCTCCTGGAAAGACATGAAGACGGATCATGAGGATGTGTAACCATACAATAAACCATGTTCATCTGTAAACTAAGAAGAATACAGTAGACTGGTAAGTGTCTGGTTACACTCAAGAGTCACTAAATGGGATATTGAGATGCTGTTAGCAAAAATGTGAAAGGTTTGAGGAGGGCTTGACTTGTAGACAGTCTAGTCATGTATTGTTGTGTATGAGCATGTACATTTGTGCTCAGGGGTGAAACTTTCACCCCACATTCTGAAATGATCTTTTTGTCTCCCCCCAGTTTTATCATTGTAATGTGATACAAAACAAGACAACAGTGTGCTTTAGGACGATGTGGACACCTCCAAGTGGTCAGGTAGGCTGTTTGGAGTGTTTATCCGGCTGGATTTAGGACCATGCGTACACCACAGAGTGGGCTGACCGGCTGTGTGAAGGCAACGCTTCTGGAAGGCTGGTTGGACCAGCACGGGAGAGTTGAGCATAGTTCAGTGTGTACATGTTGTGCTCTTTCACGAAGTTGTAAAAGGAAAAGAAACTGGCTACTCTTTCGCTGACTGATGTAGCTGACAAGGTAACTGCTGTATAAATTAACTTCTTATGGCTGCCATCCCGTTAACGGGATAATTGTCATCAACAACCATTGAATTGCATAGCGCCACATTCAAAAAATATTTATATTCATGAAATCTAGTCTATGGTGCTATGCATTTCAGAGCTTGTTGATGACAATTATCCCGTTAACGGGATGGGAGCCATAAGAAGTTAATTGACATGTAACGTTAGCTAATGATCCAGCCCCTCTCCACTGAGGTGAATGAAGAAGCTATGCTAGCAAGTAGCTTCAACAGCCAGGTCAGCTCTAGCCTACAGTTATTTGTCAGATAGTGGTATGAGGTGGCTATTATTACTATATAACGGCTGTTTGTATGGACATGTTTTGCAATATTTGTCTTGACACATTTCAGAAGTAAATGAACTTAACAACTTTTGCCAGTTGATGTACCGTTAGAGAGAGTTCTGAAAGTTGGCTTATATTAGCAATTATTATTTTTTGCCTCAATCAAAATAGACCTGAATCAAACAATGAAACCATCGGCTAAACAATACAAGATTGATTTGACATTTTTTTCAGTGCAATGTGAGTTGTATTAGTCAGTATGTCAATGTAGCGTTATTGATCAGTCTAATTCCCTACTTTTCACACTGACACAGTATTAAACTTCCCTAACTTTACAGGATTTCACTGTCATGGTGCGTAGAGGTCTGCGTGGGACCGATGTCTCCCGTCTGTACCCCGTTGGCTTTCTGTCTGACTCCCACCTTCTACCACGAGAACTGGTCCAAAACCCAAATCCCAAGCCTTGCAAACTTTATTTTCAACGTATGTGACCCAGCTCACTTGCCAGCCATGTTCCGAGAACTGTTGCACTCTATCGGCAAAATCAAATGCGCCTAAATAACTTTAGAAAATAGTTTAAATTACCATTCTCACATGGCCCTTACTGTAACGGTTTTCTTCTGGTGAAAGAGAGGCGGACCAAAATGCAGCGTGGTTAGTTTTGTACATCTTTAATAAAGATGAAGATAAAACAAACTACAAAACAGACTGTTGTTGTTGTGTCTCTGACTGTTGTTGTTGTGTCTCTGACTGTTGTTGTTGTGTCTCTGACTGTTGTTGTTGTGTCTCTGACTGTTGTTGTTGTGTCTCTGACTGTTGTTGTTGTGTCTCGGAATGTTGTTGTTGTGTCTCTGACTGTTGTTGATGTGTCTCTGACTGTTGTTGTTGTGTCTCTGACTGTTGTTGTTGTGTCTCGGAATGTTGTTGTTGTGTCTCTGAATGTTGTTGTTGTGTCTCTGAATGTTGTTGTTGTGTCTCTGACTGTTGCTGTTGTGTCTCTGACTGTTGTTGTTGTGTCTCGGAATGTTGTTGTGTCTCGGAATGTTGTTGTGTCTCTGACTGTTGCTGTGCCTCTAAATGTTGTTGTGTCTCTGATTGTTGCTGTGCCTATGAAGGTTGTTGTGTCTCTGCATGTTGTTGTGTCTCTGACTGTTGTTGTGTCTCTGACTGTTGCTGTGCCTATGAAGGTTGTTGTGTCTCTGACTGTTGTTGTGCCTATGAAGGTTGTTGTGTCTCTGAATGTTGTTGTGTCTCTGAATGTTGTTGTGTCTCTGACTGTTGCTGTGCCTAAGAAGGTTGTTGTGTCTCTGACTGTTGTTGTGCCTATGAAGGTTGTTGTGTCTCTGAATGTTGTTGTGTCTCTGAAGGTTGTTGTGTCTCTGACTGTTGTTGTGTCTCTGACTGTTGTTGTGTCTCTGAAATGTGTTGTGCCTATGAAGGTTGTTGTGTCACGGACTGTTGTTGTGTCTCTGACTGTTGTTGTGTCTCCGACTGTTGTTGTGTCTCTGACTGTTGTTGTGTCTCTGACAATTATCCCGTTAACGGGATGGGAGCCATAAGAAGTTAATTGACATGTAACGTTAGCTAATGATCCAGCCCCTCTCCACTGAGGTCTCTGACTGTTGCTGTGCCTATGAAGGTTGTTGTGTCTCTGACTGTTGCTGTGTCTCTGACTGTTGTTGTGTCTCTGACTGTTGTTGTGTCTCTGACTGTTGTTGTGTCTCTGAATGGTGTGCATGTAAAAACAATGATTTCTTATTGATGACACTTGTTAAATCCACTTCAATCAGTATAGATAAAGGGGAGGAGACAGGTTAATAATAAAGGATTTTTAAGTCTTGAGACAATTGAGGCATGTATGTGTGCCATTCAGAGGGTGAATGGGCAGGAAAACATGGTTAAGTGCCTTTGAACGGGGTATGGTTGTAGCAGTTTGAGAGTGTTGTTTCCTTTGTGTATCAAGAATGGTCCACCACCCAAAGGACATCAAACCAACTTGACCCAACTGTGGGAAGCATTGGAGTCAACATGGGCCACCATCCCTGTGGAACACTTTCGTCCATGCCCCGACAAATTGAGGCTGTTCTTAGGGGTTCAACTCAACATAAGGAAGATGTTCTTCATTTTTTTTTGTACACTCAGTGTAAGTGTTTGGTGACTACATTAAAAAGGCAGTCAGTCTGGGTGACACACATCAGCTCCTAAACACAAAGTGTTCTCAGAGCTACGAGAGGATAAATTAAATATATTTGTATGTGAGTTGCTAGGAAGGGATTCTCTTTTCTGCTCCCTTATCACTAAATACTGTTAGTGGCATTCAATGCTATAAGTGGCCAGCTGTATGCGGCACACACACTCACCCACACATCAGACACAGGCAGAGAGCAAGCAGTTGGCACTAGGACATGGGAATGTATTTGCATTGTTATATACACACACACACACACAAACACACCCGCCTGTGTGTGTGTGCGTGTGCGTGCGTGCATGTGCGTGCGTGTGTGTGTGCGTGCGTGTGTGTGTGTGTTTGTGTGCATGCGTGTGTGTGTGTGTGGCGCTCTGGGATACATCTGTGTGGTCCCTTTACTCTCTATATGAAATGTGTTTATCTTCCATTGGCAGCTTCATGGTGTATAATTCTATAATTGTATATAATAAAGAATGCCGTTTTTTTGGTTGGAGAGGTAGCAAAAATACATTATTGTATTCTCTGAATGATAGATTGATAAACACAATGAAAGTAGTTATATTCTGGATTTGGCATTCACTTCTATAATGAGTTGTAATTACACCTACTGTGCATGTTTTGGGGAAATGATAATTTTAGACAGAAAAGTCCATGAAAGAGCTGAACAAATGTAAATGACTGTGAAGGGAAAGGGAAAGAGGGATACCTAGTCAGTTGTCCAACTGAATGTATTCAACTGAAATGTGTCTTCCGCATTTAAACCAACCTTTCTCTGAATGAAAGCATCTGTATGATATAAAGTTCATGAACGACACCAGTTGATTGACATAAAAGTAAATCATTGCAACGGGTGGGTTTATCCTGGATGCTTATTGGTTAAAACCACATTCCAGCCGGTGTCTATTCCATAAATTACCACCGACTAAATCTACAATGTTAACTTGTGGTCCTTCTGTAGCTCAGTTGGTAGAGCATGGCGTTTGTAACGCCAGGATAGTGGGTTCAATCCCTGGGACCACCCATACGTAGAATGTATGCACACATGACTGTAAGTCGCTTTGGATAAAAGCATCTGCTAAATGGCAAAAAAAAAAAAAAAAAAAAAAAAAAAAAAAACTTCTTATGGGCAGGTGGGACGATAACGTCCTACGTGGCAAACATCCGGTGAAATTGCAGAGCGCAAATATTTAACATTCTTGAAAATACAGTATATATGTTATATGTCAAAATAAAGCTTAATTTATTGTTAATCCAGCCACTGTGTCAGATTTCAAACAGGCTTTACCGCAAAAGCACACCATGCGATTATCTGAGGACAGTGCTCTGCATGTACAAACACATGAAAATTATTTTTCAACCAGGCAGATGCGACACAAAAGTCAGAAATAGCGCCATAATAAATACCTTACCTTTGAAAATCTTCTTCTGTTGGTACTCCAAAAGGTCCCAGCTACATCACAAATTGTTCTTTTGTTCGATAATGTCCTTCTTTATGTCCCAAAAATGCCAATTTATTTGGCACGTTTGATTCAGAAACACACCGGTTCCAACTCGCACAACATGCCAACAAAGTATCTAATAAACTTGGTCCAAACATTTCAATCAACTTTCCTAATCCAACCTCAGGTACCATAAAACATAAATAATTGATACAATTTAAGACGGAATAAACTGTTTCTAATACTGGATAAAAACAACGTGGAGTGCACTCCTGTTCACGCGCATCAAAACAGTAGAGTCCACCTGGAGTGACACTTACAATGAATTGGACTACTTCTTCATTTCTCAAAAGAAAAACATAGAACAATTTCTAAAGACTGTTGACATCTAGTGGAAGCCATAGGAACTGCAGCCAGGTTCCTAATAATAAGGATATCCCATAAAAAAAGTATTGGAAAATCCTATGACCTCAATTTCTTTATCCCCTTGATGGTTTGTCCTTGGGGTTCCGCCTGCCAAATCAGTTCTGTTTTACTCACAGGTATTATTTTAACGGTTTTGGAAACTTTATAGTGTTTTCTATCCATGTGCATGATATATGCATCTCCTAGATTCTGGGCCTGAGTAACAGGCAGTTTACTTTGGGCACGCTTTTCATTCAGATGTACTGCCCCATACCCAAGAGATGTTTTAAAATGCCTATTTACTCTGTTCCAGCTGACAGTGCAATCCACTGTCTCATCAGCCCAGCCAGGCAATTTATAAACTTGATCTCCACTATAAAAAGCTTCTAGACATTATCTCACATTTCTATTAGACTAGCATTTAGTTTTCAACAAATTTGTATAAACCTTGCTGTCTGTCTCTCTGACATTTGCAACATTGTTTCAATATTGAAATTCAATCTCCAGCTGTCCCATAGTAATGAACGTGTAGGGGTCGGGATTAGGGATGAGATAGAAAGGCAGGCAGCGTCTCTCAGCCAGTCGAAGTCACGAATCAGCTGGTATCATTTTTATGGATATATACAACACAATGTCAATTGAAAAAAAGCTCAAACGAAACGAGTTTAAACAAATGAAAAGGCAGCTACTTTGTTGTTATTCTTTGTTGTTATTCTGGCTGCACTGTTGTAAGTGACTGCAAGTTAGCCGTAGTTGGCCTGCTAGCAAGCAAGGGAAGAACATTACCAGCCAGTATGGCAATGGAACGTTTGGAACAAACGACTGGGTCATGTCCATAGATACATAATAAAAAGACTGAACGACTGGGTCGCGTCTCTAGCAACCGAACCGATAGAACGAGCGACCAGACAGCTTGGGTAGCAACATTAGATTTGTGTCAGAACTATATAGTGTGGAACGATTAAAATATGGTGGAAGGATGAAAAAAATATGTATTTTTATGAAAATATGTCAATCAATATTTGAATATGTTGGTAACCCGTTGTATAAATGTGATAATGACCTGTAAGCCGGTGTTTGGAGGATATATTGACATGTTATGCCGGCCCTTGATTTCGTATCGGGCCTAACAACACCTTGCTAATATATCCTCCAAACACCAGCTTCTTTTCAGTAAAACCTAAACTATTTAATACAAACAATATATTGGCCTGTATGAGAGACCATGCTAATGAGCTTTCAATGTCAACTGCTGGTTGGTTTACATATGGCTGAGTAAACCAATTCTAGAGTGACAAGTTTTACCATAACGGCAGGTTGTTGCAGGTGCAACAGGTGCAACAGGTGCAACAGGTGCAGGAGTGCCTGATGGTCTGCTTTGGCTTCACACTCTCTGTCATTTCAGTGGTCCTGTTCTGTCATCTGTCATGTCATTTCAGTTGGTCCTGTTCTGTCATCTGTCATGTCAGTTGGTCCTGTTCTGTCATCTGTCATTTCAGTTGGTCCTGTTCTGTCATCTGTCATTTCAGTTGGTCCTGTTATGTCATCTGTCATTTCAGTTGGTCCTGTTCTGTCATCTGTCATGTCAGTTGGTCCTGTTCTGTCATCTGTCATGTCAGTTGGTCCTGTTCTGTCATCTGTCATTTCAGTTGGTCCTGTTATGTCATCTGTCATTTCAGTTGGTCCTGTTCTGTCATCTGTCATTTCAATTGGTTCTGTTATGTCATCTGTCATTTCAGTTGGTCCTGTTCCGTCATCTGTCATTTCAATTGGTCCTGTTCTGTCATCTGTCATTTGTCAGACTGTCCTGGAAGAGGTCACTGTTCAGTGATATGTGCTGTCCTTGGCCCTTAGGTCTACCTCTAACGAAGGATCTGAGATGTAATGGTGTATGAGTTACGGTAGTGGTGTATGGGTTACTGTAATGGTGTATAGGTTACTGTAATGGTGTATGAGTTTCTTTAGTTGCCTATGGGTTTGTGTAATGGTGTACGGGTTACTGTAATGGTATATGGGTTAGTGTAATTATGGTTGACTGTATTCATGTATGGGTTACTGTAATGGTGTATGGGTTTCTTTCGTTGTCTATGAGTTGGTATATGGGTATCTTTAATGGCATATGGGTTACTCTGATGTTGTATGGGTTACTGTAATGGTGTATGGGTTTCTTTCGTTGTCTATGAGTTGGTATATGGGTATCTTTAATGGCATATGGGTTACTCTGATGTTGTATGGGTTACTGTAATGGTGTATGGGTTTCTTTAGTTGTCTATGAGTTGGTATATGGGTATCTTTAATGGCATATGGGTTACTCTGATGTTGTATGGGTTACTGTAATGGTGTATGGGTTACTGTAATTATTGTTTACTGTAATGGTGTATGGGTTACTGTAATTATTGTTTACTGTAATGGTGTATGGGTAAGAGCATCTGCTAAATGACTTAAATGTAAATGTAAATGGCTGAGAGGCCCACTAAGAGACGGCCTGTCCTTCATCCTACAGCACAGCTCTTAATCACCCTGAATCACTCTTCTCTGATGGTTTGTATAGGAGGGACCAGATAACCTGCCACGAGACAAGACTGACAGGTCTTTCTCCTCATCAACCACGCACGCACACACACACACACACACACACACACACACACACACACACACACACACACACACACACACACACACACACACACACACACACACACACACACACACACACACACACACACACACACACACACACACACACACACACAATGATTTACAATCCCGATAAGACCATGCCAAGCCTCAGAGCGGAGCTCTGATAGACGTGGTCTGTGTTTACAAGCTCCACATTTATGTAACAGAAGAAAAGATTTTCAGATTTCACCTTTTCAATTTGAGCTGACATGATTGGTGGAACGTGATTGGTGGAACGTGATTGGTGGAACGTGATTGGTGGAACGTGATTGGCTGAACGGCTGTAGACAGTTGCTTCTACACAAATTGCAGATTGGCATGTTCGATGCGTCTCCTTGACAAGTCTAGGCAGTGTGCTTCTCATCGAGCTCATTACTACAAGAATGAATGAAGAAATCAAAGTCCAAACTTATCATTATGAACTTCAGAGGAACTTCATAGGACGGCATATTTAAAATGTAGATTCACAGTGAAGTTGCCCCCTTTTGAAATCAGACAGTCACAAAAGCATTGATTGCTCCCCCTGCTGAAAATTCACTAACCACAACCACTTACCTTTCCATCTGTAGTCCGTTGTTTAAAAAGGTCCTTCAAAGGAGCTATGTGCCCCTACCTGCCTGGGAAACATGTGCAACATCTGCAGTGTAGAACGGTAACCAGCAAACCTCCGGCACCCCCTCAATTTCCCAAACTGATGTATCACTCGGCAACCCGTGATGTACCCCAGACTCCAGTTAACCTACAACAAATCAGACATTTTTGTTCGGGAGCTCAACCAAGTCTATCTGGGAACATTAAAAAGAAAATGGGTGAGGTGCAAATTTTATCCATGACACAAAAAAATTGTATAGGAGGCTAGGAGGTTAGGAGGCTAGGAGGCTAGGAGGCTACGAGTTTAGAAGGTTAGTAGGCTAGGAGGTTAGGAGGCTAGGAGTTTAGAAGGTTAGTAGGCTAGGAGGTTAGTAGGCTAGGAGGTTAGTAGGCTAGGAGGTTAGGAGGCTAGGAGGTTAGGAGGCTAGGAGGCTAGGAGGCTAGGAGGCTAGGAGGTTAGGAGGCTAGGAGGCTAGGAGGTTAGTAGGCTAGGAGGTTAGGAGGCTAGGAGTTTAGAAGGTTAGGAGGCTAGGAGGTTAGGTAGGCTAGGAGGTTAGGAGGCTAGGTTAGGAGGCTAGGAGGCTAGGAGGCTAGGAGGCTAGGAGGCTAGGAGGCTAGGAGGTTAGGAGGCTAGGAGGCTAGGAGGAGGCTAGGAGGTTAGGAGGCTAGGAGGCTAGGAGGCTAGGAGGCTAGGAGGCTAGGAGGCTAGGAGGTTAGGAGGCTAGGAGGCTAGGAGGCTAGGAGGCTAGGAGGCTAGGAGGCTAGGAGGCTAGGAGGCTAGGAGGCTAGGAGGCTAGGAGGCTAGGAGGTTAGTAGGCTAGGAGGTTAGTAGGCTAGGAGGTTAGGAGGCTAGGAGGCTAGGAGGTTAGGAGGCTAGGAGGTTAGGAGGCTAGGAGGCTAGGAGGCTAGGAGGTTAGGAGGTTAGTAGGCTAGAAGGTTAGTAGGCTAGGAGGTTAGGAGGCTAGGAGGTTAGTAGGCTAGGAGGATAGGAGGCTAGGAGGCTAGGAGGCTAGGAGGCTAGGAGCTCAGCTATCTGGGGCTGGATTTCAGCAGTGTGATGGGAGGTAACATTGATTTATTTTCAGCCTCCACAGAGCTTCTCACTAACCTGCTCTGGGACGAGGATTTACTACCCATGATGCTTGGAGATAGCACCATGTTTCCTCGGTAGACTTGGTGAAGTGAGAAGAGAGTACTGTACTGGGATTCACTTTGTACAGAGGAAATAGCAGTGAGTTGAGTCATGAGCAGTATCAAAGGGTTTAGATCAATTCAAGGTCCCAGAAGTTCTGATGAGTGACGATAGTAAAAAGCGATACAAATTCTCACAAAGCCGTAACATATAACTAATCAAATAAAATATGTTTTAAGGGTATTCTCAGTTATCTTCTCAATTGCACCTTTTTACCGTTATCTCTAGACGCATGTTGGCTGAGCACTGAAAAACAAAACTGTATTCTGGGAATATGCTCTTCTTCTTTCTCCTGTCCATGGGCTCTCCATAATAACCTCTGTTATGGTTTTATGGCCTGTAACCATTCTGGCCTATAATAGAAGATGTCATTATACGTCCCGTGGCAGAGCGGCTCACTCTCGTCTGTTCTGTGCCATTGAGCTCTGAGGTGCTTTCAAAGGAGAGACTCCAAAGGCAGAAGTCTCTGAAAATGACATGCTAAGGTCATTAACTTTTATCCTTCAACTGGGCTGTGGATTTATGTGAGAATGCCAAGGCATTATTACAGACTGTCTCCAGCATTGTTGGAAGGGATGAGATCAGAACAATAAGAGAAACACTGGAAGGAAACTAGGTGAATGCCGATGAGATTAAATGATTAGTTGAAATGCCTGTTTTTAATTTCCCTGTTGGTTTGAGAGGTGTGCTCGCACCAGTTGTCAGACCGGTGCTGCTTTCCTAGCTTTCCTGATGCTTGTTAGAAAGCCGGTCATAACTCATGTTGACGCGTAAGGCTGCCAAGGAGCAAAAAGCTTTGTCTAATCATGTGTGCCTCCTTTGAGAAAACAACAGAATGTCATTCACAGCAGAGGCCTATTAGAAAGCCACATAACTAGGCAGTCATTTTGAGAGAAAAAAAAAACAGAACAATGTAATTCACAGCAGAGGTCTATTAGAAAGCCACATCATTAGGCGGCCATTTTGAGAGAGAAAAAATAATTTAAAAAAGTAAACTTGAGGTTGTAGTGGCCCCCGCTATTCCAGACACTGCCGTCATCGCCAACCTAAATGGTCAGTCAGTTTTTAACGGCCGGGTTGTGAATAGTGAAAAGGCAGAGATAGTGTTACGATATGCCAGATTCATATTTCTCGCCTCTGCCTTGTGGATTATGGCTTTCATATTGGGTCTCAAAAATTGCAATGCATTCCCAAACACTGGCGTGAGAGACCTGCAATTTAGATTCTTTGCCTGGGTGCTCAGCTGGGCTCGGTGGGGGCATCAGACTCTCCTCTCTACTCTCCCCAGGGTCAGTGGTTCAGACTCCCCTCTCTACTCTCCCCAGGGTCAGTGGTTCAGACTCCCCTCTCTACTCTCCCCAGGGTCAGTGGTTCAGACTCCCCTCTCTACTCTCCCCAGGGTCAGTGGTTCAGACTCCCCTCTCTACTCTCCCCAGGGTCAGTGGTTCAGACTCCCCTCTCTACTCTCCTCGGGGTCAGTGGATCAGAATCCCTCTCTACTCTCCCCAAGGTCAGTAGTAATGGCCGTGGTCCAGAGGGGTGAGAGATCAGACCAAAAATGAAGAGCAGGAATCTTCTCCTCTCTCTTAACTCCACTTTTATTGCCTTGTGCATGTTCAAGAAGGAAGGAGAGAGACAGAGGGAGAAAGAGCTAGAGAGAGCGAGAGAGACAGAGACGGAGAGAGAAAGAGAGACAGAGAGAGTGAGAGACAGAGAGAGAGAGAGAGAGAGAAAGAGAGAGAGAGAGAAAGATAGAGAGTGAGAGAGAGAGAGAGAGAGAGAGAGAGAGAGAGAGAGAGAGAGAGAGAGAGAGAGAGAGAGAGAGAGACAGACAGAGAGAGAGAGAGAGAGGTGAGAGAGTGTCTGCATTGTTTTGTAATTGATGTCAAATATGCAGTAGACGTAGAAAACCCCAACAAACCATATACTGTAGGTAAGTGGCAGGGCATGCCTTCAGCTACAAACATGTAGCTGTGTGTTTCAACAGGAAACCACTTTCCTCTCAAACATAATGTACAAACAAGGGGATAAGCCCACACAGTCAGACAGGCTGAGCCAGGGAGAGGGTAAACATCACAACTAAAAACCTAGGAGCTGTCAATCATCACAAATCAACTCTTGTGCCTCACCAAAGAGAAAATAGCAGGCTGTCCTCTACACCTAGACTTCACCATCCTCACTGATTCACAGCCAAACTACAGCTACAGCCCTGGGTTTTTTTTTTACCCACTCCTCCCACCTTCTGAGGAAACATTTGTGAATGTTATTTTTTTATTTTCGTGGGCGGTGGTGCTTCATGGGAAGGCACTCTGACTATGTCTTCATGGGAAGGCACTCTGACTATGTCTTCATGGGAAGGCACTCTGACTATGTCTTCATGGGAAGGCACTCTGACTATGTCTTCATGGGAAGGCACTCTGACTATGTCTTCATGGGAAGGCACTCTGACTATGTCTTCATGGGAAGGCACTCTGACTATGTCTTCATGAGAAGGCACTCTGACTATGTCTTCATGGGAAGGCACTCTGACTATGTCTTCATGGGAAGGCACTCTGACTATGTCTTCATGGGAAGGCACTCTGACTATGTCTTCATGGGAAGGCACTCTGACTATGTCTTCATGGGAAGGCACTCTGACTATGTCTTCAACTCCAGGCTGTACTCTCCTCGCTGCTCTTCTAACCTGACAGAATCCCCCCTCCCGCTCCCTCAGTCTGATCTTGTTCTTCTCTTTTCACAGCGCTGGCGAGAGGAGCAGAAAACGAGTGGGCTGCTGAGTGCCCAAGTAGATCATGGGAGGCAGAGGCAGGCGTACAAAGCACTCAGTAATGGACTTTAGACGAAGAACACATGGCTTTCTGTGGAAAACTAGATCAATGGACATAACTCTAACAAGGCGTACTACATCGACATGTCCTACATGTGTCTGCTAGCCGGACTGCTGTACCCTCCTGGCAGAGACATGTCAAAGGGTTTCTAGGGAATTGTGTGATCTTCTAGCCCCACGCTGGCTGGCTACATGCTGAGGACAGCTTCAACAGAGACATGTAGCGACTGAAATATCTATTTAGTTGAACTGTACAGCCTTTATATTTATTGTATAGTAGCTGTATGATCCCGCTGCCTCTCACAACATTGGTCTTTAAGGATTTACTGATTCTTTAATGCTTGCTGATACTTTGTGCATCTGTCTTGTCTAATTAAAATGTCTGATTTCTCTGCTTTTGAACTGCATTGTGACATGCAGCCTCATCTCCGGTCTCACCCCCAACACACTCCCACACTCACCCCCAACACACGCCCACACTCACCCTCAACACACTCCCACACTCACCCTCAACACACTCCCACACTCACCCCCAACACACTCCCACACTCATCCTCAACACACTCCCACACTCACCAACCAACAGACTCCCACACTCACCAACCAACAGATTCCGGTCTCACCCCCAACATACCCACACTCACCCCCAACACACTCCCACACTCACCCTCAACACACTCCCACACTCAGCCCCAACACACTCCCACACTCACCAATCAACAGACTCCCACACTCACCCACCAACAGACTCCCACACTCACCAACCAACAGACTCCCACAGTCACCAACCAACAGACTCCGGTCTCACCCTCAACACACTCCCACACTCACCAACCAACAGACTCCGGTCTCACCCCCAACACACCCACACTCACCCCCAACACACTCCCACACTCACCCCCAACACACTCCCACACTCACGCCCAACACACTCCCATACTCACCAATCAACAGACTCCGGTCTCACCCCCAACACTCCCACACTCACCAACCAACAGACTCCGGTCTCACCCCAAACAAACTCCCACACGCACCAACCAACAGACTTCGGTCCCTCGCTCAACACACTCACACATCTACCAATCAACAGACTCCGGTCTCACCCCCAACACACTCCCACTCCCACCAACAAATTGACTCTGGTCTCTCTCTCAACACACTCCCACACCCACCAACCAACAGACTCCAGTCTCTCCCCCAATGCACTCCCACACACACCAACAAACATATTATTGTCTCTCCCTCAACACACTCCCACACCCACCAACAAAGAGACTCCAGTCTCTACTCCCACTCTCACCAACAAAGAAACTCTGGTCTCAACTCCCACTCTCACCAACAAAGAGACTCTGGTCTCTACTCCCACTCTCACCAACAAAGAGACTCTGGTCTCTACTCCCACTCTCACCAACAAAGAGACTCTGGTCTCTACTCCCACTCTCACCAACAAAGAGACTCTGGTCTCTACTCCCACTCTCACCAACAAAGAGACTCTGGTCTCTACTCCCACTCTCACCAACAAACAGACTCCGGTCTCTACTCCCACTCTCACCAACAGACTCTAGTCTCTCCCCCAACACACTCCCACACCCACCAACCAACAGACTCCGGTCTCACCCCAAACAAACTCCCGCACGCACCAACCAACAGACTTCGGTCCCTCGCTCAACACACTCACACATCTACCAATCAACAGACTCCGGTCTCTCTCTCAACACACTCCCACACCCACCAACCAACAGACTCCAGTCTCTCTCCCAATGCACTCCCACACACACCAACAAACATATTATTGTCTCTCCCTCAACACACTCCCACACCCACCAACAAAGAGACTCCAGTCTCTACTCCCACTCTCACCAACAAAGAGACTCTGGTCTCAACTCCCACTCTCACCAACAAAGAGACTCTGGTCTCTACTCCCACTCTCACCAACAAAGAGACTCAGGTCTCTACTCCCACTCTCACCAACAAAGAGACTCTGGTCTCTACTCCCACTCTCACCAACAAAGAGACTCTGGTCTCAACTCCCACTCTCACCAACAAAGAGACTCTGGTCTCTACTCCCACTCTCACCAACAAAGAGACTCTGGTCTCTACTCCCACTCTCACCAACAAACAGACTCCGGTCTCTACTCCGACTCTCACCAACAGGCTCTAGTCTCTCCCCCAACACACTCCCACACCCACCAACCAACAGACTCCAGTCTCTCCCTCAATGCTCGCTCACACCCACCAACCAACAGACTCCAGTCTCTCCCTCAATGCTCTCTCACACCCACCAACTAACAGACTCCAGTCTCTCCCTCAATGCTCTCCCACACCCACTAACTAACAGACTGTGCTGTAGGAGCAGAAAGAGAAGAGAGCGTAGGAGCAGGACAGAACATTATGTTGGTTCAGGGATGAGCTCAGAGCTGTCTGCAAAATGGAAATCCAAACAGAATTGTGAGCTGCTTCTCAGCAACATAAAATTACAGCCATGTAAATAATGCTGGTGGAATGTACTCCAATTGATGCTCAATTGACTTTTCCTTCCAAAACAAAATGTGGGCAATTTGCTAATTTTAAGGTGTTTTGTCTTCCTTCTCATGCCAAGCCACGGGTTTTTATAAGAAATACCTGGAGTTACAGAGCTACAATAGAGTTCTGTGAGAGGAGCTTAACCAGGACCATAGACCTCCTTTACTGCTAGCTGTGTTAGTGCTGCTGAAAATCATTACGGCACCCAGTGGAGGAGTTACCATTAGGTAGTAGAGGCAATTGCCTCAGGCCTCACATCATCAACGGACAACATGAGCTGGGCATCATTTTTAAAAAGTATACTAGTAATCGTTTGTTTTAATTTTTCAGTTTGAGGCCACTTCATGCTCCACTCGTTAATAATGGATTATTCCACCCTGACAGAGTTCAAGGGGTGTGTTCTCAGACTGACCTTTGCCTGGGGCCTCCAAATCACTAAGTCCGCCCCTGATGGCACCATATGTCTGTCATGACCGTGGTATATGTTCACTTCAAATGTATGACGTTTAACATAAAACAGATGTTAAAACCGTAAAATTGAAATCAATGACTTGGACTAATGACCTAGAAGTGTGAACCAGTTACCGTTGAGAGAATGGAAACGTAACCTCTGAAATGTTGAGTCGACCACCGTCAAATGAAAATACCATCGGGCTGGCACACACATGCCCTCATTACAGATAATCACTCGCAAGAAACACTTTCCCCACAATACACCCTCTTTTCTGAAACCCCAAAGCCAATTACACAGCACTTATTATACAATAACATGATTGAAATGTTTCCTCTGTATTTTCTTATGTATGCACTTTAGAAAGATATCTGATTACAAATGGTTATACACTTCAAGCTAAACCATTACATTAAGTCAATGAATGTACCAGGGCTGTTCTTCATGATGTATACATTTAGTCAATATTCAGAAGCAAACCTTCAAACAAAGTTTTGCTGAATGAGTTATTATTCACAAAACTTCAAATAAGGTTTTATTATATTTAAGTTAGCATTGTGAGCAGGTCTAAATGAGACAGCTGTAATGTTCACTCCACCTCCATGAGGCATGGTTCACCTCAATGTTCTTGTCCTACGTCATTTCCGGTCACGACTTGCAGGCTTGTTTTCGAGTTGCTGTGCGTTTTGTTGCCAACCTATTTTGCTACCTGACAACTTTACGGTTTTCACTTTTTAATTACCGTTCATATATTTATTTATTTTTTCCTCAACTTTTTCACTCCGGACACTTTATCTGGACACGATTCGTCAGGACCTCCAACAACCGAAGCTAAGTAGTAACATTAACATGATGCCTTCTAATTGTAGTCGCTGTACTCGCCTTACGGCGAGGATAGCCGTGCTACAAGCACAGCTTCAGACGCAATCATTAGGCAAGGGTAATTTCAGTGTAGGAAAGGATGAAACCGCGTCTGTGCCACCACCAGTATAAAGCACAGTACAGATAGTAGGAAAGTATAAATCTGTGCCACCAGGTACAGATACAGTCCCTGGCACAGCAGCCGGACAACTTTCTCACGGTTTCTGGAAGGAAATGCTGTAGGAAAGCTCAACCGGTGTCGCTCATTCAGCCAACAGAAACTTTCAACCGGTTTTCCCCATTAAGCAGCGGGTCGAGTCAGAGGCCGAGTCTTCTCTGGTCTCTACTCCTCCCGTTACGGGGTCTGAGACGCAGAAGCTTCCCACCATTAGCTCTGACAAATTGAAAACTCTAGTCATTGGCGACTCCATTACCCGCAGTATTAGACTTAAAACGAATCATCCAGCGATCATACACTGTTTACCAGGAGGCAGGGCTACCGACGTTAAGGCTAATCTGAAGATGGTGCTGTCTAAAGCGAAAACTGGCGAGTGTAGAGAGTATAGAGATATTGTTATCCACGTCGGCACCAACGATGTTAGGATGAAACAGTCAGAGATCACCAAGCGCAACATAGCTTCTGCGTGCATATCAGCTAGAAAGATGTGTCAGCATTGAGTAATTGTCTCTGGCCCCCTCCCAGTTAGGGGGAGTGATGAGCTCTACAGCAGAGTCTCACAACTCAATCGCTGGTTGAAAACTGTTTTCTGCCCCTCCCAAAAGATAGAATTTGTAGATAATTGTCCCTCTTTCTGGGACTCACCCACAAACAGGACCAAGCCTGACCTGCTGAGGAGTGACGGACTCCATCCTAGCTGGAGAGGTGCTCTCATCTTATCTACCAACATAGACAGGGCTCTAACTCCTCTAGCTCCACAATGAAATAGGGTGCAGGCCAGTCAGCAGGCTGTTAGCCAGCCTGCCAGCATAGTGGAGTCTGCCACTAGCACAGTCAGTGTAGTCAGCTCAGCTATCACCATTGAGACCGTGTCTGTGCCTCGACTTAGGTTGGGCAAAACTAAACATGGCGGTGTTCGCCTTAACAATCTCACTAGGATAAAGACCACCTCCATTCCTGTCATTACTGAAAGAGATCATGATACCTCACATCTCAAAATAGGGCTACTTAATGTTAGATCCCTTACTTCAAAGGCAATTATAGTCAATGAACTAATCACTGATCATAATCTTGATGTGATTGGCCTGACTGAAACATGGCTTAAGCCTGATGAATTTACTGTGTTAAATGAGGCCTCACCTCCTGGCTACATTAGTGACCATCCCGCAAAGGCGGAGGTGTTGCTAACATTTACGATAGCAAATTTCAATTTACAAAAAAAATGATGTTTTTGTCTTTGAGCTTCTAGTCATGAAATCTATGCAGCCTACTCAATCACTTTTTATAGCTACTGTTTACAGGCCTCTGAATTCCTATCGGACCTTGTAGTCATAGCAGATAATATTCTAATCTTTGGTGACTTTAATATTCACTGTGGAAAAGTCCACAGACCCACTCCAAAAGGCTTTCGGAGCCATCATCGACTCAGTGGGTTTTGTCCAACATGTCTCTGGACCCACTCACTGTCACAGTCATACGCTGGACCTAGTTTTGTCCTATGGAATAAATGTTGTGGATCTTAATGTTTTTCCTCATAATCCTGGACTATCGGACCACCATTTTATTACGTTTGCAATTGCAACAAATAATCTGCTCAGACCCCAACCAAGGACCATCAAAAGTTGTGCTATAAATTCACAGACAACACAAATATTCCTTGATGCCCTTCTAGACTCCCTCTGCCTACCCAAGGACACCAGAGGAAAAAATAATTTAACCACCTAACTGAGGAACTCAATTTAACCTGGCGCAATACCCTAGATGCAGTTGCACCCCTAAAAACTAAAAACATTTCTCATAAGAAACTAGTTCCCTGGTACACAGAAAATCCCCGAGCTCTGAAGCAAGCTTCCAGAAAATTGGAACGGAAATGGCGCCACACCAAACTGGAAGTCTTCCGACTAGCTTGGAAAGACGGTACCGTGCAGTACCGAAGAGCCCTTACTGCTGCTCGATCATCCTATTTTTCTAACTTAATTGAGGAAAATAAGAACAATCCGAAATTCCTTTTTGATACTGTCGCAAAGCTAACTAAAAAGAAGCATTCCCCAAGAGAGGATGACTTTCACTTTAGCAGTGATAAATTCATGAACTTCTTTGAGGAAAAGATTATGATTATTAGAAAGCAAATTACGGACTCCTCTTTAAACCTGCGTATTCCTCCAAACCTCAGTTGTCCTGAGTCTGCACAACTCTGCCAGGACCTTGGATCAAGAGAGACGCTCAAGTGTTTTAGTACTATATCCCTTGACACAATGATGAAAATAATCATGGCCTCTAAACCTTCAATCTGCATACTGGACCCTATTCCAACTAAACTACTGAAAGAGCTGCTTCCTGTGCTTGGCCCTCCTATGTTGAACATAATAAACTGCTCTCTATCCACTGGATGTGTACCAAACTCACTAAAAGTGGCAGTAATAAAGCCTCTCTTGAAAAAGCCAAACCTTGACCCAGAAAATATAAAAAGCTATCGGCCTATATCGAATCTTCCATTCTTCTCAAAAATTTTAGAGAAGGCCGTTGCGCAGCAACTCACTGCCTTCCTGAAGACAAACAATGTTTACGAAATGCTTCAGTCTGGTTTTAGACCCCATCATAGCACTGAGACAGCACTTGTGAAGGTGGTAAATGACATTTTAATGGCATCGGACCGAGGCTCTGCATCTGTCCTCGTGCTCCTAGACCTTAGTGCTGCTTTTGATACCATCGATCACCACATTCTTTTGAAGAGATTGGAAACCCAAATTGGTCTACACGGACATGTTCTTGTTCTAGCCTGGTTTAGATCTTATCTGTCGGAAAGATATCAGTTTGTCTCTGTGAATGGTTTGTCCTCTGACAAATCAACTGTAAATTTCGGTGTTCCTCAAGATTCCGTTTTAGGACCACTATTGTTTTCACTATACATTTTACCTCTTGGGGATGTTATTCGAAAACATAATGTTAACTTTCACTGCTATGCGGATGACACACAGCTGTACATTTCAATGAAACATGGTGAAGCCCCAAAATTGCCCTCGCTAGAAGCATGTGTTTCAGACATAAGGAAGTGGATGGCTGCAAACTTTCTACTATTAAACTCGAACAAAACAGAGATGCTTGTTCTAGGTCCCAAGAAACAAAGAGATCTTCTGTTGAATCTGACAATTAATCTTAATGGATGTACAGTCGTCTCAAATAAAAATGTGAAGGACCTCGGGCGTTACTCTGGACCCTGATCTCTCTTTTGAAGAACATATCAAGACCATTTCAAGGACAGCTTTTTTCCATCTACGTAGTATTGCAAAAATCAGAAACTTTCTGTCCAAAAATGATGCAGAAAAATTAATCCATGCTTTTGTCACTTCTAGGTTAGACTACTGCAATGCTCTACTTTCCGGCAACCCAGATAAAGCATTAGTGCTAAATACGGCTGCTGGAATCCTGACTAGAACCAAAAAATGTGATCATATTACTCCAGTGCTAGCCTCTCTACACTGGCTTCCTGTCAAAGCAAGGGCTGATTTCAAGGTTTTACTGCTAACCTACAAAGCATTACATGGGCTTGCTCCTACCTATCTCTCTGATTTGGTTCTGCCGTACATACCTACACGTACACTACGGTCACAAGACGCAGGCCTCCTAATTGTCCCTAGAATTTCTAAGCAAACAGCTGGAGGCAGGGCTTTCTCCTATAGAGCTCCATTTTTATGGAACGGTCTGCCTACCCATGTCAGAGACGCAAACTCGGTCTCAACCTTTAAGTCTTTACTGAAGACTCATCTCTTCAATAGATCATATGATTGAGTGTAGTCTGGCCCAGGAGTGGGAAGGTGAACGGAAAGGCTCTGGAGCAACGAACCGCCCTTGCTGTCTCTGCCTGGCCGGTTCCCCTCTTTCCACTGGGATTCTCTGCCTCTAACCCTATTACAGGGGCTGAGTCACTGGCTTACTGGGGCTCTCTCATGCTGTCCCTGCAGGGGGTGCGTCACCTGAGTGGGTTGATTCACTGTTGTGGTCATCCTGTCTGGGTTGGCACACCCCCCCCCCTTGGGTTGTGTCGTGGCGGAGATCTTTGTGGGCTATACTCAGCCTTGTCTCAGGATGGTAAGTTGGTGGTTGAAGATATCCCTCTAGTGGTGTGGGGGCTGTGCTTTGGCAAAGTGGGTGGGGTTATATCCTTCCTGTTTGGCCCTGTCCGGGGGTGTCCTCGGATGGGGCCACAGTGTCTCCTGACCCCTCCTGTCTCAGCCTCCAGTATTTATGCTGCAGTAGTTTGTGTCGGGGGGCTAGGGTCAGTTTGTTATATCGCAGTTGCAAATGAGAACTTGTTCTCAACTAGCCTACCTGGTTAAATAAAGGTGAAATAAAAAAATAAAAAAATAAAAAATATCTGGAGTACTTCTCCTGTCCTATTCGGTGTCCTGTGTGAATCTAAGTGTGCGTTCTCTAATTCTCTCCTTCTTTCTTTCTCTCTCTCGGAGGACCTGAGCCCTAGGACCATGCCCCAGGATTACCTGACATGATGACTCCTTGCTGTCCCCAGTCCACCTGGCCATGCTGCTGCTCCAGTTTCAACTGTTCTGACTTACTATTATTTGACCATGCTGGTCATTTATGAATATTTGAACATCTTGGCCATGTTCTGTTATAATCTCCATCCGGCACAGCCAGAAGACGACTGGCCACCCCACATAGCATGGTTCCTCTCTAGGTTTCTTCCTAGGTTTTGGCCTTTCTAGGGAGTTTTTTCCTAGCCACCATGCTTCTACACCTGCATTGCTTGTTGTTTGGGGTTTTAGGCTGGGTTTCTGTACAGCACTTTGAGATATCAGCTGATGTACGAAGGGCTATATAAGTACATTTGATTTGATTTGATTTGAATGAGGCATAGTTCACCTCAACGAGGCATGGTTTACCTCAATGAGGCATGGTTTACCTCAACGAGGCATGGTTTATCTCAACGAGGCATGGTTTATCTCAATGAGGCATGGTTTATCTCAATTAGATATGGTTTATCTCAATGAGGCATGGTTTACCTCAATGAGGCCTGGTTTACCTCAATGAGGCATGGTGTATCTCAATGCGGCATGGTTTGCTTAAATAAGGAATGGTTTACCTCAATGAGGCATGGTTTATCTCAATGAGGCATGGTTTATCTCAATGAGACATGGTTTATCTCAATGAGCCTTGTTTATCTCAATGAGGCATGGTTTACCTCAATGAGGCATGGTTTATCTCAATGAGGCATGGTTTATCTCAATGAGGCATGGATCACCTCATTGAGGCATAGATCACCTCAATGAGGCATGGTTTATCTCAATGAGGCATGGTTTACATCAGTGAGGCATGGTTTACCTCAATGAGGCATGGTTTACCTCAATGAGGCATGGTTTACCTCAATGAGGCATGGATCACCTCTATGAGGTATGGTTTATCTCAATGAGGCATGGTTTACCTCAATGAGGCATGGTTTACATCAATGAGGTATGGTTCACCTCAATGAGGCATTGATCACCCCAATGAGGCATGATTTACGTCGATGAGCCATGGTTTACCTCAATGAGGCATGGTTTATCTAAATGAGGCATGGTTTATCTCAATGAGGCATGGTTTATCTCAATGAGGCATGGATCACCTCAATGAGGCATGGATCACCTCAATGAGGCATGGTTTATCTCAATGAGGAATGATTTACCTCAATGAGGCATGGTTTATCTCAATGAGGTATTGAGACATCAATGAGGTATGGTTTGGGAGTATTATACATTGGCTCAAACAAACAGCATGTGCCTACAACAAATACCAGGGGAGGAAAGGTCTGGAGGAGAACCAGACCAGGGGGACCGAGTGCACCTCTCCTCACCCTTCATCTCCACCCTCACTCTGTACCAGGAGGACACCGAGGGTACTCCTCACCCCTCATCCCCAACCTCACCCTGTACCAGGAGGTCCTAGGGCCCTCCTCACCCTGTACTAGGAGGTCCTAGGGCCCTCCTCACCCTGTACCAGGAGGTCCTAGGACACTCCTCAGCCTGTAGCAAGAGGTCCTAGGACACTCCTCACCATGTACCAAGAGGTCCTAGGACACTCCTCACCCTGTACCAGGAGGTCCTAGGGCACTCCTCACCCTGTACCAGGAGGTCCTAGGGCACCCCTCACCCGGTACCAGGAGGTCCTAGGGCCCTCCTCACCCCTCATCCCCACCCTCACCCTGTACCAGGAGGTCCTAGGGCACTCCTCACCCTGTACCAGGAGGTCCTAGGGCACTCCTCACCCCTCATCCCCACCCTCACCCTCTACCAGGAGGTCCTAGGGCCCTCCTCACCCTGTACCAAGAGGTCCTAGGGCCCTCCTCACCCTGTACCAGGAGGTCCTAGGGCACTCCTCACCCTGTACCAGGAGGTCCTAGGGCCCTCCTCACCACTCATCCCCACCCTCACCATGTACCAGGAGGTCCTAGGACACTCCTCACCCTGTACCAGGAGGTCCTAGGGCACTCCTCACCCTGTACCAGGAGGTCCTAGGGCCCTCTCACCCTGTACCAAGAGATCCTAGGGCACTCCTCACCCCTCATCCCCACCCTCACCCTCTACCAGGAGGTCCTAGGGCCCTCCTCACCCTGTACCAAGAGGTCCTAGGGCCCTCCTCACCCTCTACCAGGAGGTCCTAGGGCACTCCTCACCCCTCACAGACCTGAGTTCCATATACACCTAACTTCATGGAGGCAAATGTCTGACTGTTAAGTCAATATCAATTAACAGTACCGAAGCAATGGACTTTTCCCTTAAATAAATACAAACAGGAATTCTGCATGAAAAATCGACACAGACACACACTGACAAATTACAGAAATACTTTTGTCTGACTATTTTAATATATCAGTGAATTTGGATACTGTGCTAATTATCCCCATTTATTTTTCACCATGCCACATCTGTGCTGATTAAGGTTGAACAATTCCAGGAATTTTGAACAAATTTCCTGTTCTTCCCGAAATCCTAGTTAGACGATTCCCAGAATCAGAAAGGAATAAGTATGAAATCTGGAATCCTCCAACCAGGAATTCTGAAAAACCAGGGAATTTACCAAAAGTTCCCGGGAATTTTGCAATTCGGCCAGAGAACTCAAGTAATTGTAAAAAAAAATGTTGATTTAACTTGAAAGTTTCCCAGAAGCCAAGCTGTCACAGGAGTTTTGACAATATTACATATTTCAGTTAACTGGCCAAAAAGTTAAATAAATTGCAGAGCATATTTATCAGAATTTCATCATGTAATTTCGCAAAGCTGGGAACACTATGTGGTTATCTTCATTTATATATGTATATATTTATACATGTACTTATTTTCCCCTCTCTCCTGTTGCATCCTGTTCCTATCACGTGTGCAGCCCGCCAAAGTCAGTGTTCTGCTTTTTTTGTGGGTGGATTATTGAGTGATTCTGCCCCAGTTTAATTTGAAGGAAGCCTACAGCTTGGCGTGTTTAATCCCCCAACGATTTAAAGATTTAAAGAAGTCTCAAACGCTCAGGAGAGGGCTCTGTCAGGAAACCAGAGGAGAGGAGCTGTGGAGAGAGGGGAGGAGAAGAAAGAGAGAGGGAATGTATCATCAGTATTGAAGTCGACCTCCAGCCAACTCGTCATTCACCCCTTACTCACTCTTTCATTGGCTACTGTTTAAGCCCTCACAGTTTGTGTGGAAGACCCTTGGGGTTCACTAACCCCTATCCACTTTCAGAATGCATTTAAGCACTCTCTCAACAAATACGTTTCTCTCTATATCATTCTTTCAGTCTCTTTCACCATGTTATCACTCTCCGGTCCCTGCCACCCATCTCTCTCTGACCTGGAAGAGGTGGATCATTTCAGAGAGGATTATGGCTCTTAAGAAGTGGGCACCTGTCAACATGTATGAACCCTTCAACAACAGTAGCATACAAACTAGCATATTACACTAGCATACACACTAGCATACACACTAGCATACACACTAGCATATTACACTAGCATACACACTAGCATATTACACTAGCATACACACTAGCATATTACACTAGCATACACACTAGCATATTACACTAGCATACACACTAGCATATTACACTAGCATACACACTAGCATATTACACTAGCATACACACTAGCATATTACACTAGCATACACACTAGCATATTACACTAGCATACACACTAGCATATTACACTAGCATACACACTAGCATATTACACTAGCATACACACTAGCATATTACACTAGCATACACACTAGCATATTACACTAGCATACACACAGCATATTACACTAGCATACACACTAGCATATTACACTAGCATACACACTAGCATATTACACTAGCATACACACTAGCATATTACACTAGCATACACACTAGCATATTACACTAGCATACACACTAGCATATTACACTAGCATACACACTAGCATATTACACTAGCATACACACTAGCATATTACACTAGCATACACACTAGCATATTACACTAGCATACACACTAGCATATTACACTAGCATACACACTAGCATATTACACTAGCATACACACTGCATATTACACTAGCATACACACTAGCATATTACACTAGCATACACACTAGCATATTACACTAGCATACACACTAGCATATTACACTAGCATACACACTAGCATATTACACTAGCATACACACTAGCATATTACACTAGCATACACACTAGCATATTACACTAGCATACACACTAGCATATTACACTAGCATACACACTAGCATATTACACTAGCATATTACACTAGCATATTACACTAGCATACACATTACATATTACACTAGCATACACACTAGCATATTACACTAGCATACACACTAGCATATTACACTAGCATACACACTAGCATATTACACTAGCATACACACTAGCATATTACACTAGCATACACACTAGCATATTACACTAGCATACACACTAGCATACACACTAGCATATTACACTAGCATACACACTAGCATATTACACTAGCATACACACTAGCATATTACACTAGCATATTACACTAGCATATTACACTAGCATATTACACTAGCATATTACACTAGCATATTACACTAGCATACACACTAGCATATTACACTAGCATACACACTAGCATATTACACTAGCATACACACTAGCATATTACACTAGCATACACACTAGCATATTACACTAGCATACACACTAGCATATTACACTAGCATACACACTAGCATATTACACTAGCATACACACTAGCATATTACACTAGCATACACACTAGCATATTACACTAGCATACACACTAGCATATTATTACACTAGCATATTACACATATATTACACTAGCATACACACTAGCATATTACACTAGCATACACACTAGCATATTACACTAGCATACACACTAGCATATTACACTAGCATACACACTAGCATATTACACTAGCATACACACTAGCATATTACACTAGCATACACACTAGCATATTACACTAGCATACACACTAGCATATTACACTAGCATACACACTAGCATATTACACTAGCATACACACTAGCATATTACACTAGCATACACACTAGCATATTACACTAGCATACACACTAGCATATTACACTAGCATACACACTAGCATATTACACTAGCATACACACTAGCATATTACACTAGCATACACACTAGCATATTACACTAGCATACACACTAGCATATTACACTAGCATACACACTAGCATATTACACTAGCATACACACTAGCATATTACACTAGCATACACACTAGCATATTACACTAGCATACACACTAGCATATTACACTAGCATACACACTAGCATATTACACTAGCATACACACTAGCATATTACACTAGCATACACACTAGCATATTACACTAGCATACACACTAGCATATTACACTAGCATACACACTAGCATATTACACTAGCATACACACTAGCATATTACACTAGCATACACACTAGCATATTACACTAGCATACACACTAGCATATTACACTAGCATACACACTAGCATATTACACTAGCATATTACACTAGCATATTACACTAGCATATTACACTAGCATACACACTAGCATATTACACTAGCATACACACTAGCATATTACACTAGCATACACACTAGCATATTACACTAGCATACACACTAGCATATTACACTAGCATATTACACTAGCATACACACTAGCATATTACACTAGCATATTACACTAGCATACACACTAGCATATTACACTAGCATACACACTAGCATATTACACTAGCATACACACTAGCATATTACACTAGCATATTACACTAGCATATTACACTAGCATACACACTAGCATATTACACTAGCATACACACTAGCATATTACACTAGCATACACACTAGCATATTACACTAGCATACACACTAGCATATTACACTAGCATACACACTAGCATATTACACTAGCATACACACTAGCATATTACACTAGCATACACACTAGCATATTACACTAGCATACACACTTGCATATTACACTAGCATACACACTAGCATATTACACTAGCATACACACTAGCATATTACACTAGCATACACACTAGCATATTACACTAGCATACACACTAGCATATTACACTAGCATACACACTAGCATATTACACTAGCATACACACTAGCATATTACACTAGCATACACACTAGCATATTACACTAGCATACACACTAGCATATTACACTAGCATACACACTAGCATATTACACTAGCATACACACTAGCATATTACACTAGCATACACACTAGCATATTACACTAGCATACACACTAGCATATTACACTAGCATACACACTAGCATATTACACTAGCATACACACTAGCATATTACACTAGCATACACACTAGCATATTACACTAGCATACACACTAGCATATTACACTAGCATACACACTAGCATATTACACTAGCATACACACTAGCATATTACACTAGCATACACACTAGCATATTACACTAGCATACACACTAGCATATTACACTAGCATACACAATAGCATATTACACTAGCATACACACTAGCATACACACTAGCATACACACTAGCATATTACACTAGCATACACACTAGCATACACACTAGCATACACACTAGCATACACACTAGCATACACAGTAGCATACACACTAGCATACACAGTAGCATATTTCACTAGCATACACACTAGCATATTACACTAGCATACACACTAGCATACACAGTAGCATATTACACTAGCATACACACTAGCATACACAGTAGCATATTACACTAGCATACACAGTAGCATATTACACTAGTATATTACACTAGGATACACACTAGCATATTACACTAGTATATCACACTAGGATACACACTAGCATACAAACTAGCATACACACTAGCATACACACTAGCATATTACACTAGCATATTACACTAGCATATTACACTAGCATACACACTAGCATATTACACTAGCATACACACTAGCATACACACTAGCATATTACACTAGCATACACACTAGCATACACACTAGTATACACACTAGCATATTACACTAGCATATTGCCCTAGCATATTGCAGTGGCATACACACTAGCATACACACTAGCATACACACTAGCATACACACTGCTCTGGATAAGTATATCTGGTAAGTACAGCTATCACAACGTTTGGGTGTGTGTTTGTGTGTGTGTACTGTGTGTGTCTGTGTGCGTGCTGTCATGACGTGGCCCTTTCTGGGTATAGATCATGGCTTCCCCTCTCACTCTCTCCTACACCCAGGTTCTGTTATCTCAGGATGTAAATTCCTGGCAGAGACTCTCTTCCCCTTTTCAAGCGGAGAGAGAGACCACAGAGTGAACAAAGGATTTCACATGGCCGAACTCCTAAATCCCCGAAATGGGAAAATGAAACTATATGTCCACTTGTGAGACTGTGGGAAGGGTCCGTGGACACTTAACCTTTTTGGGATAGGGGGCAGCATTTTCACTTTTGGATGAATAGCATGCCCAGAGTGAATTGCCTCTTTCTCCTTCTCTGTCCCAGATGCTAATATATGCATATTATATGCATATCATATGCATATACACATATTATTATTAGTGTTTGATAGAAAATATTGAAGTTCCTAAAACTGTTTGAATGATGTCTGTGAGTATAACATAATTCATATGGCAGGCAAAAACTGGAGAAAAATCCAACCAGGAATTGGACATCTGAGGTTTGTAGTTTTTCAAAGCTTGGCCTACCAAATACACATTGAGATATGGATGAGGTTGCACTTCCTAGGGCTTCCACTAGATGTCAACCGTCTTTTGAAACTTGAATGAGGTTTCTACTATGAAGGAGGGGCTCATGAGCCCTATTTGAGTCAGTGGTCTGGCAGAGAGCCTTGGTCTCATGACGCTCGCTCCCAACAGAGTTACCTCGAGTTCCAGTGCTTTTTCTGAAGACAAAAGGAATTCTCCGGTTGGAACATTATTGATGTTTTATGTTAAAAACATCCTAACGATTGATTCCATACATCGTTTTACATGTTTCTAACGGACTGTAAAATAACTTTTCGAGTTTTTGTCTGGATGAAGTGCCTGCGCCTCATGAAGATGGATTACTGGGCTGAACACGCTAACAACAAGTGGCTATTTGGACATAAATGATGGAAATTTATGGAACATATCAGTCATTAATTGTCAACCTGGGATTCCTGGGAGTGCCTTCTGATGAAAATCATCAACGGTAAGTGAATATTTATGGTGTTGTTTATAACTTTGTTTATTCCAAAATGGCGGATATTCCTCTGGCTGTTTTGGGCTCTGAGCGCCGTTCTTAGATTATGCTTTTTCCGTAAAGTTTTTTTGAAATCTGACACAGCGGTTGCATTAAGGAGAAGTTTATCTTTAATTCTGTGAATAACATTAGTATATTTGATCCATGTTTATTATGAGTATTTCTGCTAAAATTACCGGATGTTTTGGAATCAAAACATTACTGCACATAAGGCGCCAATGTACACTGAGATTTTTGGGTATAAATATGCACATTATCGAACAAAACATGTATTGTGTAACATGATGTCCTATGAGTGTCATCTGATGATGATCATCAAAAGTTAGTGGTTCATTTTATCTATATTTCTGCTTTCTTGTGACTCCTATCTTTGGCTGGAAAAATGTCTGTGTGTTTTTTCGACTTTTCAACATTTTGAAATCGGACACAATGTGTAGATTAACAAGATGTTTATCTTTCATTTGCTGTATTGGACTTGTTAATGTGTGAAAGTTACATATTTCCCCAAAATATTTTTGAATTTCGTGCGCCGCCTTTTCAGCGGAGTGTTGTCGAGGGCTGCTCTAGAAAGGTTAAGGGGCAGTTATGTTGAGTTTGTTTAATTTGGTGACCTCACGAAGGACAGGAAGCACACATAACTATATCTCTGAATGTGTACATTTCTCAAATTTGGTGTTTGCATCTAATTATTGTATAAAATGAATGAGTAAAGATGAAACTATTTCTGAAATTATGTAATTTGATGTTAAACCTTTAATGTGAGATAATTGTATTCCCTTTAAAGTTCAACTAAGTCATTAGCCCGCCCCCGTGAGCACAGACATGATCTGGCGCCTTGGAACAGCCCTTTCCTATTATTACGAATAAACCCCCCTCATGAGGAAATCCTCTTCAGACCACGCATACCTCGGTGTAAGCTGAGGTGGCACAGGTTTGATTACCAAAACTAGAAAACCATACCACTAGGAGCATTGGCTACACGGCTGGAAACGGTTAAACTCTCAGACTATCGACTATTGATCCATACAGAATAAGAGCAAATCTTAGATACTAATTACTAGTCTGCAGCTTGAAATTATGTAAACCTGGAACGAGAATACCGACAACCGCCGAAACATCTATTCCGGGAACGTTTATGAATGGTACTCTGAAGTATCCATTCTAACCACGAAAGACTTTGATCTTCAGGGAAACAGAAAGAGAGAGACTCAGATGAACTCTCCAGCAGACGGACCTGATTCCAACAGAGAAGATCACGATGAAACATGGGCGTAAATATATACTGATTGCAATTATTCCCGATTGAGTGAGCGTTCATGTGCAAAGGATTAGCATTTCAATTAATATAACGATCAACTGTGTGTAGTGATCCCTTTTGTCTTTCCCGCTCCCTTCCCTTTGTCCCCACCCCTTCCCTTTGTCCCCACCCCTTCCCTTTGTCCCCACCCCTTCCCAGTCCACACCCTCTTCCCAGTCCACACCCCCTTCCTTTGTCCACCAAGCCGTCATATCGGCTTAGCTGATACGAGTAAATGAGTGAAGAGGTGTGGAGTCAGGCGCAGAGAGCAAAGGATGTGGGAAAAACAACACGCTTTAATGTCCTGGAAACATAACATGAACAAAAGTGGAAACACAAATGAACAGAAATATAAACGGACAGCGTGAAACCCAAATGCCAACAAAAATACACTCAAACAAGGAAACAGGAGAACAAGCCCGCACGAAACAGAAGCGGGCTGAACAGACTATATATAACCCTATCCTAACAATCAAACAAGAAACAGGTGCTACCAATTAGACAGAACTAAACGAACACAGAACAACGGATCGGCGATAGCTAGTAGACCGGCGACGACGACCGCCGAGCGCCACCCGAACAAGAAGGGGAGTCACCTTCGGTAATATTCGTGACATTAGCCCACTAGGGAATCTTTCCTACCCTTGTTAGTAACCAATATCTACTGACTGTTTATGTGATTATTAAGATAGTTAGTAAATAAAAAAATGATTAAGCCAATTGTTGTATGGATGATTCATAGTTTCGGCTGGGTTTGTGCAGATAATCAATAATTTATGACGTTCAGATGAGACTGACGTGAGGTAAAGAATAATTAATTTATAGAAGAATAATTGATCAGATATTAAAATATCTGAGGAGTTATATTCGGAAGATTATAACTTTGTTATCTGAAGATTTTCTGTGGTGCCACGACTTCCTAGTTAATTACATTTACATGATTAGTTTAATCACATAATAATAATTACAGAGAATTGATTTGATAAAATTACTTCACTTTTAATGATGCCAAAGACACGACAGTGCACACTTCAATGATGTGTTTGTTTTCTGAGCCAGTGTGACGAGAGATCCACACATGATCTCTGTGGAAAGAAACAGAGCTGGACTTATGATTATGGGGTGGCAGGATAGCCTAGTGGTCAGAGTGTTGGCCTAGTAACCGGAAGGTAGCAAGTTCAGACCCCCCAGAGCTGACAAGGTACAAATCTGTCGTTCTGCCCCTGCCTGTTCAGGGGCAGAATGACAGATTTGTACCTTGTCAGCTCTGGGGGGTTTGAACTTGCAACCTTCCGGTTGCCCCTGAACTGACTTATTATTATGGGGTGGCAGGATAGCCTAGTGGTCAGAGCGTTGGCCTAGTAACCGGAAGGTTGCAAGTTCAAACCCCCCAGAGCTGACAAGGTACAAATCTGTCGTTCTGCCCCTGAACAGGTAGTTAACCCACTGTTCCTAGGCCATCATTGAAAATAAGAATTTGTTATTTAACTGACTTGCCTGGTAAAATAAAGATAAAATAAAAAATAAAATAAATATTGAACATTATCAGCGTTACCTTTATTCATATGTGTGTCAAACACCTGCAACCACAGAACATCAAGCTGTGGGACACGGGACAAGGCACGCATGACCTTGTGGTCAGAGCTACAGAGCTATCCTTGACTGTGACTGTGGTTGGGCCTGATGGATAGATTGCATTCTAGTACAGACCAAACAGAACCTGGCCAAGCATCCAATGGAATCACCAGGTCAACGGTCAAAGCATGTCAGTTGCCAGTAGGTTAACCATGTGTCTAGGGTGACTGGAGTCAGGAGTCTGGACAATGACCTCTGGGAAATGTAATGTGCTCATATGCACCTTGCTGGAATATTTAGACACGTAACAACGAGCAACATCAGTGTTTACAAGAAGACCAACGCAGAGACTTGCTTTTGATGGTGACATGGTGGTCATGTGTATGCAAATGTATTACATGTAAACAACCACCTATTAGGATACTGTGTATTGTGTCCTCTATGCTGAACCAATGTCCATCCCAACAGTGTTGATATAAGTTACTGTTTAGCATCCTAGACTGAACCAATGTCCATCCCAACAGTGTTGATATAAGTTACTGTTTAGCATCCTAGACTGAACCAATGTCCATCCCAACAGTGTTGATATAAGTTACTGTTTAGCATCCTAGACTGAACCAACATCCATCCCAACAGTGTTGATATAAGTTACTGTTTAGCATCCTAGACTGAACCAACATCCATCCCAACAGTGTTGATATAAGTTACATTGCATTGTGGGCTTCAATAGTAACCGTTCTCTTCTGCCAACATTCCTAATGGAGCAACTTCATCACAGCACTGTGTAGTGTAACAACACTGTCCAAAGCATTTAATTAAGAGAAAATTAATTCTTCTTTGAAGCTGAAAGCTGCTGAAGACACATTTGTCCAAATGAAAAACACAGTTCATCTTTTTTTAATAAACTAGATTTATGATGAAACACTAGTTGTGTTTTAAATGAATACCATTTCATTAACTTGAATATCCCACATTTTAACTGAATACGGATTCCAACTGTGAAATTAAAATTGTAGATAAAAATCATTTTGATAATGACGTACATGCTCTGTATTATAAATACCACAATATTCTGACACAATTAGATTCTGAACAAACTGTGGGTGAAATGTGTTAGCTTCCGATGAAAACCTGTAAGTCGCTCTGGATAAGAGCGTCTGCTAAATAACTTAAATGTAATGTACAAAAACCGACAGGTACAGTCAAATACTGGTGGAAAACTGAAGTCGTTAGTATGAAAGTGGTAAAATGAGATGAGGTTTTTACTGCATAATAATGCATAATAATGTTAACTGCGATGTAACCAACAAAATATATTTTCATCCTGTATCATATAACAGATTGAAATTAATTTCACTGTCTACCAAAGGTGAGGTAATTCCGTTTTTTTGCTGACATCAGAGCCGTTGAGGGGGATTTAGCCTGAGTCAATGATAGGTGAGATGAGATATCAAATCAATGAAATACAATATGGTATTCATGTACATACTGTGAGTAATAAAGTTAGACTATTGGGAAATTAGAGTTTGGGGATTTTATAGGAGGAAGTTGGGCCTCTGGGAACTGTTTTAATTTGGTTTGTGTGCAGAGCTTGGTGTGTGTGGGTGGTCTTGACTACTGTTACGACCTGTACCGCAAATGAATACCGTATGTGATATCATTGACGTGACGAAGGAAGGCCAATCCTGTCCCTTTAATGCTCACAATGTTGTTGTAACAAAGAGCCACTCTAACACTTCTGCAGGTACAGGCTCTCCCATCCTCCCTCACACACAAACACACACACACATACAAATACACTCACAGGGGAAGGCTCCCATGGCTCGTCACCACTCAGGAGTCCTTTTTCTTTTGACAGAGCCTGGCACAACCAGTGAGGAGTGTTTCAAGTGGTGTCAACTGTGTCCTCTCCTGCCCCTTCTTCTCCTTCCACCTGTTGTCAGCGTGGGGCGCTCCATGTCATGGGCAGCCCTCATAGAGTGGACCACCTCCTCAACCCCTCCTTACTGTTGTTTATAGAAGATGTGTCATCCTGCCTCATAAAATTACATATGGACACGCAGCTACCTCCGTCTCTCTGCCGGGCAACTGCCTCCGACTCTCTCTGCCAGGCAGCTGCTTGCGACTCTCTCTGCTGGGCAGCTACCTCCGTCTCTCTGCCGGGCAGCTACCTCTGTCTCTCTCTGCCGGGCAGCTACCTCTGTCTCTCTCTGCCGGGCAGCTACCTCCGACTCTCTCTGCCGGGCAGCTACCTCCGTCGCTCTGCCGGGCAGCTACCTCTGCCTGGGCAGCTACCTCTGTCTCTCTGCCGGGCAGCTACCCCTGTCTCGCTCTGCCGGGCAGCTACCTCCGTCTCTCTCTGCCGGGCAGCTACCTCCTTCTGTCCCTGCCGGGCAGCTACCTCCGTCTCTCTCTGCCGGGCAGCTACCTCCGTCTCTCTGCCGGGGAGCTACCTCCGTCTCTCTGCCGGGCAGCTACCTTCGTCTCGCTCTGCCGGGCAGCTCCCTCCCCCTCTCTCTGCCGGGGAGCTACCTCCGTCTCTCTCTGCCGGGCAGCTACCTCCGTCTCTCTCTGCCGGACAGCTACCTCCGTCTCTCTCTGCCAGGCAGCTACCTCCGTCTCTCTGCCGGGGAGCTACCTCCGTCTCTCTGCCGGGCAGCTACCTCCGTCTCTCTCTGACGGGCAGCTATCCCCGTCTCGCTCTGCCGGGCAGCTACCTCCGTCTCTCTCTGCCGGGCAGTCACCCCCGTCTCGCTCTGCCGGGCAGCTACCTCCGTCTCTCTCTGCCGGGCAGCTACCTCCGTCTCTCTCTGCCGGGCAGCTACCTCCGTCTCTCTCTGCCGGGCAGCTACCTCTGTCTCTCTGCCGGGGAGCTACCTCCGTCTCTCTGCTGGGCAGCTACCTTCGACTCGCTCTGCCGGGCAGCTACCTCCGTCTCTCTCTGCCGGGGAGCTACCTCCGTCTCTCCCTGCCGGGCAGCTACCTCTGCCTCTCTCTGCATAGCCACCAGGCTCTCTCTCTGGTCCTCAGAAGTCACAGGATCGTAGGGATTTTTAGCCAACATTTGCGCACTCCAATCCCTCAACGCTATCCTTTTTAATTCCATTCTCTCTGTTGGAGTGTAATGATACGAGAGGGTGAGACCTGGATGACCACATGGAGGGTTTTATACGCTATGTGGGCCCTTCTCCTGAGGAGGGTGAGTATGGGTGGATGTCTGTGATGAGGTAAGATATTGTACTCCAGGGATTCACAGGCTCATACATGGCCTGGTTGGTTTTACAACAGCAGTTTACTCTGCCAAGCCTGCCAACCTCTAACCCCCTGGCCTCCCCAAGTCTCAGTCCACTAATTCTGCTTTAGGCCCACCCCAGAGTCCTGTTTCTACAGGCCCCACAGTCCTGTTTCTACAGACCCCACAGTCCTGTTTCTACAGACCCCAGAGTCATGTTTCTACAGACCTCAGAGTCCTGTTTCTACAGACCCCACAGTCCTGTTTCTACAGACCCCAGAGTCCTGTTTCTACAGACCCCACAGTCCTGTTTCTACAGACCCCACAGTCCTGTTTCTACAGACCCCACAGTCCTGTTACTACAGACCCCACAGTCCTGTTTCTACAGACCCCACAGTCCTGTTTCTACAGACCCCACAGTCCTGTTTCTACAGACCCCAGAGTCCTGTTATTACAGAACTCAGAGTCCTGTTTCTACAGACCCCACAGTCCTGTTTCTACAGACCCCACAGTCCTGTTTCTACAGACCCCAGAGTCCTGTTTCTACAGACCCCAGAGTCATGTTTCTACAGACCCCACAGTCCTGTTTCTACAGACCCCACAGTCCTGTTTCTACAGACCCCAGAGTCCTGTTTCTACAGACCCCAGAGTCCTGTTTCTACAGACCCCAGAGTCCTGTTTCTACAGACACAAGAGTCCTGTTTCTACAGACACAAGAGTCCTGTTTCTACAGACCTCAGAGTCCTTTTACTACAGACCCCACAGTCCTGTTTCTGCAGACCCCACAGTCCTGTTGCTACAGACCCCACAGTCCTGTTACTACAGACCTCAGAGTCCTGTTTCTGCAGACCACACAGTCCTGTTTCTACAGACCCCACAGTCCTGTTTCTACAGACCCCACAGTCCTGTTTCTACAGACCCCACAGTCCTGTTACTACAGACCTCAGAGTCCTGTTTCTACAGACCCCTCAGTCCTGTTTCTACAGACCCCTCAGTCCTGTTTCTACAGACCCCTCAGATCTGTTTCTACAGACCCCTCAGTCCTGTTTCTACAGACCCCTCAGTCCTGTTTCTACAGACCCCTCAGTCCTGTTACTACAGACCTCAGAGTCCTGTTTCTACAGACCCCTCAGTCCTGTTTCTACAGACCTCAGAGTCCTGTTTCTACATACCTCAGAGTCCTGTTTCTACAGACCCCACAGTCCTGTTTCTGCAGACCCCACAGTCCTGTTTCTACAGACGCCTCAGTCCTGTTTCTACAGACCCCTCAGTCCTGTTACTACAGACCTCAGAGTCCTGTTTCTACAGACCCCTCAGTCCTGTTTCTACAGACCTCAGAGTCCTGTTTCTACAGACCCCTCAGTCCTGCTTCTACAGACCTCAGAGTCCTGTTTCTACAGACCCCACAGTCCTGTTTCTACAGACCCCTCAGTCCTGTTTCTACAGACCCCTCAGTCCTGTTTCTACAGACCCCTCAGTCCTGTTACTACAGACCTCAGAGTCCTGTTTCTACAGACCCCTCAGTCCTGTTTCTACAGACCTCAGAGTCCTGTTTCTACAGACCCCTCAGTCCTGCTTCTACAGACCTCAGAGTCCTGTTTCTACAGACCCCACAGTCCTGTTTCTACAGACCCCACAGTCCTGTTTCTACAGACCTCAGAGTCCTGTTTCTACATACCTCAGAGTCCTGTTTCTACAGACCCCACAGTCCTGTTTCTGCAGACCCCACAGTCCTGTTTCTACAGACGCCTCAGTCCTGTTTCTACAGACCCCTCAGTCCTGTTACAACCGACCTCAGAGTCCTGTTTTTACAGACCCCACAGTCCTGTTTCTACAGACCCCACAGTCCTGTTACTACAGACCCCACAGTCCTGTTTCTACAGACCCCTCAGTCCTGTTTCTACAGACCCCTCAGTCCTGTTTCTGCAGACCCCATAGTCCTGTTTCTGCAGACCCCACAGTCCTGTTTCTACAGACCCCACAGTCCTGTTACTACAGACCCCACAGTCCTGTTACTACAGACCTCAGAGTCCTGCTACTGCAGACCACACAATCCTGTTTCTATAGACCTCAGACTCCTGTTTCTACAGACCCCACAGTCCTGTTTCTACAGACCCCACAGTCCTGTTTCCGCAGACCCCAGAGTCCTGTTTCTGCAGACCCCACAGTCCTGTTGCTACATACCCCACAGTCCTGTTTCTACAGACCCCACAGTCCTGTTTCTACAGACCCCACAGTCCTGTTTCTCCAGACCCCACAGTCCTGTTTCTACAGACCCCTCAGTCCTGTTTCTACAGACCACTCAGTCCTGTTTCTACAGACCCCTCAGTCCTGTTTCTACAGACCTCACAGTCCTGTTTCTACAGACCCCTCAGTCCTGTTTCTACAGACCCCTCAGATCTGTTCCTACAGACCCCTCAGTCCTGTTTCTACAGACCCATCAGTCCTGTTTCTACAGACCCCTCAGTCCTGTTACTACAGACCTCAGAGTCCTGTTTCTACAGACCCCTCAGACCTGTTTCTACAGACCTCAGAGTCCTGTTTCTACAGACCCCTCAGTCCTGTTTCTACAGACCCCTCAGTCCTGTTTCTACAGACCCCTCAGTCCTGTTTCTACAGACCCCTCAGTCCTGTTTCTACAGACCCCTCAGATCTGTTTCTACAGACCCCTCAGTCCTGTTTCTACAAACCCCTCAGTCCTGTTTCTACAGACCCCTCAGTCCTGTTTCTACAGACCCCTCCGTCCTGTTTCTACAGACCCCTCAGTCCTGTTTCTACAGACCCCTCAGTCCTGTTTCTACAGACCCCTCAGTCCTGTTTCTACAGACCCCAGAGTCCTGTTTCTACAGACCTCAGAGTCCTGTTTCTACAGACCTCAGAGTCCTGTTTCTACAGACCCCACAGTCCTGTTTCTACAGACCCCACAGCCCTGTTTCTACAGACCCCACAGTCCTGTTTCTACAGACCCCACAGCCCTGTTTCTACAGACCTCACAGGCCCGTCTCTACAGACCTCAGAGTCCTGTTTCTGCAGACCCCTCAGTCCTGTTTCTACAAACCCCTCAGTCCTGTTTCTACAGACCCCTCAGTCCTGCTTCTACAGACCCCTCCGTCCTGTTTCTACAGACCCCACAGTCCTGTTTCTGCAGACCCCACAGTCCTGTTTCTACATACCCCACAGTCCTGTTTCTACAGACCCCACAGTCCTGTTTCTACAGACCCCACAGTCCTGTTTCTCCAGACCCCACAGTCCTGTTTCTACAGACCCCTCAGTCCTGTTTCTACAGACCACTCAGTCCTGTTTCTACAGACCCCTCAGTCCTGTTTCTACAGACCTCACAGTCCTGTTTCTACAGACCCCTCAGTCCTGTTTCTACAGACCCCTCAGTCCTGTTTCTACAGACCCCTCAGATCTGTTCCTACAGACCCCTCAGTCCTGTTTCTACAGACCCGTCAGTCCTGTTTCTACAGACCCCTCAGTCCTGTTACTACAGACCTCAGAGTCCTGTTTCTACAGACCCCTCAGACCTGTTTCTACAGACCTCAGAGTCCTGTTTCTACAGACCCCTCAGTCCTGTTTCTACAGACCCCTCAGTCTTGTTTCCACGACCCCTCAGTCCTGTTTCTACAGACCCCTCAGTCCTGTTTCTACAGACCCCTCAGTCCTGTTTCTACAAACCCCTCAGTCCTGTTTCTACAGACCCCTCAGTCCTGTTTCTACAGACCCCTCCGTCCTGTTTCTACAGACCCCTCAGTCCTGTTTCTACAGACCCCTCAGTCCTGTTTCTACAGACCCCTCAGTCCTGTTTCTACAGACCCCTCAGTCCTGTTTCTACAGACCCCAGAGTCCTGTTTCTACAGACCTCAGAGTCCTGTTTCTACAGACCTCAGAGTCCTGTTTCTACAGACCCCACAGTCCTGTTTCTACAGACCCCACAGTCCTGTTTCTACAGACCCCACAGCCCTGTTTCTACAGACCTCAGAGTCCTGTTTCTACAGACCTCAGAGTCCTGTTTCTACAGACCCCACAGTCCTGTTTCTAAAGACCCCACAGTCCTGTTTCTGCAGACCCCACAGTCCTGTTTCTACAGACCCCACAGTCCTGTTTCTACAGACCCCACAGTCCTGTTTCTACAGACCTCAGAGTCCTGTTTCTATAGACCTCACAGTCCTGTTTCTACAGACCTCAGAGTCCTGTTTCTGCAGACCTCAGAGTCTTGTTTCTACAGACCCCTCAGTCCTGTTTTTACAGACCCCTCAGTCCTGTTTCTACAGACCCCACAGTCCTGTTTCAGCAGACCCCACAGTCCTGTTACTACAGACCCCTCAGTCCTGTTTCTGCAGACCCCACAGTCCTGTTTCTACAGACCCCTCAGTCCTGTTTCTACAGACCCCTCAGTCCTGTTTCTACAGACCCCTCAGTCCTGTTTCTACAGACCCCAGAGTCCTGTTTCTACAGTCCTCAGAGTCCTGTTTCTACAGACCCCACAGTCCTGTTACTACAGACCTCAGAGTCCTGTTTCTACAGACCCCACAGTCCTGTTTCTGCAGACCCCACAGTCCTGTTTCTACAGACTCCACAAGTCCTGTTTCTACAGACCCCACAGTCCTGTTTCTACAGACCCCACAGTCCTGTTTCTACAGACTCCACAGTCCTGTTTCTACAGACCCCACAGTCCTGTTTCTACAGACCCCACAGTCCTGTTTCTACAGACCCCTCAGTCCTGTTTCTACAGACCCCACAGTATTGTTTCTACAGACCCCTCAGTCCTGTTTCTACAGACTCCTCAGTCCTGTTACTACAGACCTCAGAGTCCTGTTTCTACAGACCCCTCAGTCCTGTTTCTACAGACCCCTCAGTCCTGTTTCTACAGACCCCAGAGTCCTGTTTCTACAGACCTCAGAGTCCTGTTTCTACAGACCTCAGAGTCCTGTTTCTACAGACCCCACAGTCCTGTTACTACAGACCTCAGAGTCCTGTTTCTACAGACCCCACAGTCCTGTTTCTGCAGACCCCACAGTCCTGTTTCTACAGACCCCACAGTCCTGTTTATACAGACCCCTCAGTCCTGTTTCTACAGACCCTTCAGTCCTGTTTCTACAGACCACTCAGTCCTGTTTCTACAGACCCCAGTCCTGTTTCTACAGACCCCTCAGTCCTGTTTCTACAGACCCCTCAGTCCTGTTTCTACAGACCCCTCGGATCTGTTTCTACAGACCCCTCAGTCCTGTTTCTACAGACCCCTCAGTCCTGTTACTACAGACCTCAGAGTCCTGTTTCTACAGACCCCTCAGTCCTGTTACTACAGACCTCAGAGTCCTGTTTCTACAGACCCCTCAGTCCTGTTTCTACAGACCTCAGAGTCCTGTTTCTACAGACCCCTCAGTCCTGTTTCTACAGACCCCTCAGTCCTGTTTCTACAGACCCCACGGTCCTGTTTCTACAGACCCCTCAGTCCTGTTTCTACAGACCCCTCAATCCTGTTTCTACAGACCCCTCAGTCCTGTTTCTACAGACCCCTCAGTCCTGTTTCTACAGACCCCTCGGATCTGTTTCTACAGACCCCACAGTCCTGTTTCTACAGACCCCACAGTCCTGTTTCTACAGACCCCTCAGTCCTGTTTCTACAGACCCTTCAGTCCTGTTTCTACAGACCACTCAGTCCTGTTTCTACAGACCCCAGTCCTGTTTCTACAGACCCCTCAGTCCTGTTTCTACAGACCCCTCAGTCCTGTTTCTACAGACCCCTCGGATCTGTTTCTACAGACCCCTCAGTCCTATTTCTACAGACCCCTCAGTCCTGTTTCTACAGACCCCTCAGTCCTGTTACTACAGACCTCAGAGTCCTGTTTCTACAGACCCCTCAGTCCTGTTACTACAGACCTCAGAGTCCTGTTTCTACAGACCCCTCAGTCCTGTTTCTACAGACCTCAGAGTCCTGTTTCTACAGACCCCACAGTCCTGTTACTACAGACCTCAGAGTCCTGTTTCTACAGACCCCACAGTCCTGTTTCTGCAGACCCCACAGTCCTGTTTCTACAGACCCCACAGTCCTGTTTCTACAGACCCCTCAGTCCTGTTTCTACAGACCCTTCAGTCCTGTTTCTACAGACCACTCAGTCCTGTTTCTACAGACCCCAGTCCTGTTTCTACAGACCCCTCAGTCCTGTTTCTACAGACCCCACAGTCCTGTTTCTGCAGACCCCACAGTCCTGTTTCTACAGACCCCACAGTCCTGTTTCTACAGACCCCTCAGTCCTGTTTCTACAGACCCTTCAGTCCTGTTTCTACAGACCACTCAGTCCTGTTTCTACAGACCCCAGTCCTGTTTCTACAGACCCCTCAGTCCTGTTTCTACAGACCCCTCAGTCCTGTTTCTACAGACCCCTCGGATCTGTTTCTACAGACCCCTCAGTCCTGTTTCTACAGACCCCTCAGTCCTGTTACTACAGACCTCAGAGTCCTGTTTCTACAGACCCCTCAGTCCTGTTACTACAGACCTCAGAGTCCTGTTTCTACAGACCCCTCAGTCCTGTTTCTACAGACCTCAGAGTCCTGTTTCTACAGACCCCTCAGTCCTGTTTCTACAGACCCCTCAGTCCTGTTTCTACAGACCCCTCAGTCCTGTTTCTACAGACCCCTCGGATCTGTTTCTACAGACCCCACAGTCCTGTTTCTACAGACCCCACAGTCCTGTTTCTACAGAGCCCTCAGTCCTGTTTCTACAGACCCTTCAGTCCTGTTTCTACAGACCACTCAGTCCTGTTTCTACAGACCACTCAGTCCTGTTTCTACAGACCCCAGTCCTGTTTCTACAGACCCCTCAGTCCTGTTTCTACAGACCCCTCGGATCTGTTTCTACAGACCCCTCAGTCCTGTTTCTACAGACCCCTCAGTCCTGTTTCTACAGACCCCTCAGTCCTGTTACTACAGACCTCAGAGTCCTGTTTCTACAGACCCCTCAGTCCTGTTACTACAGACCTCAGAGTCCTGTTTCTACAGACCCCTCAGTCCTGTTTCTACAGACCTCAGAGTCCTGTTTCTACAGACCCCACAGTCCTGTTACTACAGACCTCAGAGTCCTGTTTCTACAGACCCCACAGTCCTGTTTCTGCAGACCCCACAGTCCTGTTTCTACAGACCCCACAGTCCTGTTTCTACAGACCCCTCAGTCCTGTTTCTACAGACCCTTCAGTCCTGTTTCTACAGACCACTCAGTCCTGTTTCTACAGACCCCAGTCCTGTTTCTACAGACCCCTCAGTCCTGTTTCTACAGACCCCTCAGTCCTGTTTCTACAGACCCCTCGGATCTGTTTCTACAGACCCCTCAGTCCTGTTTCTACAGACACCTCAGTCCTGTTTCTACAGACCCCTCAGTCCTGTTACTACAGAACTCAGAGTCCTGTTTCTACAGACCCCTCAGTCCTGTTACTACAGACCTCAGAGTCCTGTTTCTACAGACCCCTCAGTCCTGTTTCTACAGACCTCAGAGTCCTGTTTCTACAGACCCCTCAGTCCTGTTTCTACAGACCCCTCAGTCCTGTTTCTACAGACCCCTCAGTCCTGTTTCTACAGACCACTCAGTCCTGTTTCTACAGACCCCAGTCCTGTTTCTACAGACCCCTCGGTCCTGTTTCTACAGACCCCTCAGTCCTGTTTCTACAGACCCCTCGGATCTGTTTCTACAGACCCCACAGTCCTGTTTCTACAGACCCCACAGTCCTGTTTCTACAGACCCCTCAGTCCTGTTTCTACAGACCCTTCAGTCCTGTTTCTACAGACCACTCAGTCCTGTTTCTACAGACCCCAGTCCTGTTTCTACAGACCCCTCAGTCCTGTTTCTACAGACCCCTCAGTCCTGTTTCTACAGACCCCTCGGATCTGTTTCTACAGACCCCTCAGTCCTGTTTCTACAGACCCCTCAGTCCTGTTTCTACAGACCCCTCAGTCCTATTTCTACAGACCCCTCGGATCTGTTTCTACAGACCCCTCAGTCCTGTTTCTACAGACCCCTCAGTCCTGTTTCTACAGACCCCTCAGTCCTGTTACTACAGACCTCAGAGTCCTGTTTCTACAGACCCCTCAGTCCTGTTACTACAGACCTCAGAGTCCTGTTTCTACAGACCCCTCAGTCCTGTTTCTACAGACCCCTCAGTCCTGTTTCTACAGACCCCTCAGTCCTGTTTCTACAGACCCCTCAGTCCTGTTTCTACAGACCCCTCAGTCCTGTTACTACAGACCTCAGAGTCCTGTTTCTACAGACCCCTCAGTCCTGTTTCTACAGACCCCTCAGTCCTGTTTCTACAGACCCCTCAGTCCGGTTTCTACAGACCCCTCAGTCCTGTTTCTACAGACCCCTCAGTCCTGTTTCTACAGACCTTAGAGTCCTGTTTCTACAGACCCCTCAATCCTGTTTCTACAGACCCCTCAGTCCTGTTTCTACAGACCCCTCAGTCCTGTTTCTACAAACCCCTCAGTCCTGTTTCTACAGAACCCTCCGTCCTGTTCTACAGACCCCTCCGTCCTGTTTCTACAGACCCCTCAGTCCTGTTTCTACAGACCCCTCAGTCCTGTTTCTACAGACCCCTCAGTCCTGTTTCTACAGACCCCTCAGTCCTGTTTCTACAGACCCCAGAGTCCTGTTTCTATAGACCTCACAGTCCTGTTTCTACAGACCCCACAGTCCTGTTTCTACAGACCCCACAGTCCTGTTTCTTCAGACCCCACAGTCCTGTTTCTACAGACCCCACAGTCCTGTTTCTACAGACCCCACAGTCCTGTTTCTACAGACCTCAGAGTCCTGTTTCTATAGACCTCACAGTCCTGTTTCTACAGACCCCTCAGTCCTGTTACTACAGACCCCACAGTCCTGTTACTACAGGTCAAACATAGTAGTATAGGCCAATCAGTGATGGCTAAGCCTGGCTTGGTAAAACACCAAAATATGACACCACTAAATTGTTCATTCTTTTTTTAAGACTTCAATTTCACTGATGACATCAGAATGAAGAGGGCTTTACAAGCTAAATTCCAGTGGAATATTTTATGTCTTAAAATTATACAATTTCTCCAAACCTTTAACCACATTGGCAGTCGATTGTTCCAGGACACTCCCTTTGCCTCGTCTATAATGACATAGAACACGTCAAAACGGTTTCCAGAGGTTTGGCAAAGTCCCGTGTCCTAGCGTCATATAACTTTATTCGTTTACTGTTACGACCACAGGCCGTTTTACTCTCTATCAAGCTATGCCCTTCTCATCCAGCGGCGGCCGCTGATTGGCTGAACGCCCAGGGGAGCGAGGTGGTTGGAGTTGTCAATAATGCAGCATGACGCCAAGAAATAATGAAGAAGAAGAAGAAGAATAAAAAATACATGTTTTTTTAACATCCGGTACTTTTTCTGAGATGATACACTTTGTAAAGTGATGTGTGCATTTGAACAACATCATTAATACACCTATTTTACTTTTACATGTCAAAAACAACATATGACCACTGCTGCACATGCTGCCACTGTTTTGAACAGAGTTTAGAATGAGGAGCCATTTCACAAACTAATAAGCGCACCGGGGAGAATGGTTGTTGATAGTTACCACAGCTACAAAGATTTTGGGTCAGCCTATTTCTACAATTTATCTCCTGAAAATCTAACCTTATCCCTAACATTAACCGTGTGTTTAACCATATCCCTAACATTAACCACATGGTTAACCTTATCCCTAACATTAACCGTGTGTTTAACCATATCCCTAACATTAACCACATGGTTAACCTTATCCCTAACATTAACCTTATCCCTAACATTAACCGTGTGTTTAACCATATCCCTAACATTAACCACATGGTTAACCTTATCCCTAACATTAACCTTATCCCTAACATTAACCTTATCCCTAAGATTAAACACATGGTTAACCTTATCCCTAACATTAACCTTATCCCTATTATTAACCACATGGTGAAGCTTATCCCTATCATTAACCACATGGTTAACCTTATCCATAACATTAACCTTATCCCTAACATTAACCACATGGTCAACCTTATCCCTAACATTACCACATGGTCAACCTTATCCCTAACATCAACCACATGGTTAACATTATCCCTAACATTAACCTTATCCCTAACATTAACCTTATCCCTAAGCTTAAACACATGGTTAACCTTATCCCTAACATTAACCTTATCCATATTATTAACCACATGGTGAACCTTATCCCTATCATTAACCACATGGTTAACCTTATCCATAACATTAACCGTATCCCTAACATTAACCTTATCCCTATCATTAACCACAAGGTTAACCTTATCCCTAACATTAACCTTATCCCTAACATTAACCACAAGGTTAACCTTATCCCTAACATTAACCTTATCCCTAACATTAACCACATGGTTAACCGTATCCCTAACATTGACTTTGTCCCTAACATTAACCACATGGCTAACCTTATCCCTAACAGTAACCTTATCCCTAACATTAACCACATGGTTAACCTTATCCCTAACATTAACCTTATCCCTAACATTAACCACATGGTTAACCTTATCCCTAACATTGACCTTGTCCCTAACATTAACCACATGGTTAACCTTATCCCTAACATTAACCTGATCCCTAACATTAACCACATGGTTAACCTTATCCCTAACATAACCACATGGTTAACCTTATCCCTAACATTAACCGCATGATTAACCTTATCCCTGACATTAACCTTATCCCTAACATTAACCGCATGGTTAACCTAATCCCTAATATGAACCACATGGTCAACCTTACCCCTAACATCAACCACATGGTCAACCTTACCCCTAACATTACCACATGGTCAACCTTATCCCTAACATTAACCACATGGTTAACCTTATCCCTAACATTAACCTTATCCCTAACATTAACCACATGGTTAACCTTATCCCTGATATTAACCTTATCCCTAACATTAACCACATGGTTAACCTTATCCCTGACATTAATCCTATCCCTAACATTAGCCACATGGTTAACCTTATCCCTAATATTAACCACATGGTCAACCTTACCCCTAACATCAACCACATGGTCAACCTTATCCCTAACATTAACCACATGGTTAACCTTATCCCTAACATTAACCTTATCCCTAACATTAACCTTATCCCTAAGATTAACCACATGGTCAACCTTATCCCTAACATTACCACATGGTCAACCTTATCCCTAACATTAACCACATGGTCAACCTTATCCCTAACATTACCACATGGTTAACTTTATCCCTAATATTAACCACATGGTCAACCTTATCACTAACATTAACCACATGGTTAACCTTATCCCTAACATTAACCAGATGGTTAACCTTATCCCTGACATTTACCTTATCCCTAACATTAACCACATGGTTAACCTTACCCCTAACATTACCACATGGTCAACCTTATCCCTAACATTAACCACATGGTTAACCTTATCCCAAACATGGACCACATGGTCTACCTTATACAAAATGGATTTTGATCAACAGAATGTATATTGACCAACAGAATGTATATTGACCAACAGAATGTATATTGACCAACATAATGTATATTGACCAACATAATGTATGTTGACCAACATAATGTATATTGATCATCAGAATGTATGTTGACCAACATAATGTATATTGACCAACATAATGTATATGTACATATAGCCTTCTATGTCCCATTGCTATTCTATCTTGTGTATAGCTGTGCGTTTCCTACCCCTCTGCCCTCAGTGTGTTTGGCACAACGGGGGAAAAGCTTCCCCAGTCTAATTCAGACACTTAATCAAGTAATTTAATGCATTGTTAACCACAATAAAAGGAGGTTGTTTCACAATACCTTCTGAGTAAAAAACGGTTTGAAGGGTTACTGTGAAATTAGCCTTTGACAGTTAGAATGATTAGAGGCTTTGAAATTGCCTCTCCTTTCTGTTCTCTCCTCGTCCGTCGGTACCACCGGCGTGTTTGTGCGCCCTCCTCCGCCATCATGACTCTCTCTGTAGATGAGGTGACTTTAATTGACCCCCCCCTTTTCAGATTCTGTCTGTCGTTTATCTTTCTCTCTTTTCTTTCAGTATTCAAAGTGCTCATAATTGGACCCCAGAGAGTACGTTTCTCAAACGAGCAGTTCCATAATTATAACCTTTTTCTCTATATGAATGGCCAAATAGAAAGCAGCTGCACAATTGATTCCCCTCATTTGTTTTGACTGTCATAGTGAGTTTGGGTCCTTTCTGCTCCTGTATATTTGTCCTGCACTGTAGGTGATGTGAGGAAAACAACCAGATATACACTAGCTACCTGTCTGTAGGTGATGATACACTAGGAACCTGGCTGTAGGTGATGATACACTAGGAACCTGGCTGTAGGTGATGATACACTAGGAACCTGGCTGTAGGTGTGATATACTAGGAACCTGGCTGTAGGTGATGATACACTAGCTACCTGTCTGTAGGTGATGATACACTAGGAACCTGGCTGTAGGTAATGATACACTAGCTACCTGTCTGTAGGTGATGATACACTAGGAACCTGGCTGTAGGTGATGATACACTAGGAACCTGGCTGTAGGTGATGATACACTAGGAATCTGGCTGTAGGTGATGATACACTAGGAACCTGGCTGTAGGTGTGATATACTAGGAACCTGGCTGTAGGTGATGATATACTAGGAACCTGGGTGTAGGTAATGATACACTAGCTACCTGTCTGTAGGTGATGATACACTAGGAACCTGGCTGTAGGTGTGATATACTAGGAACCTGGCTGTAGGTAATGATACACTAGGAACCTGGCTGTAGGTAATGATACACTAGCTACCTGTCTGTAGGTAATGATACACTAGCTACCTGGCTGTAGGTGATGATACACTAGGAACCTGGCTGTAGGTGTGATATACTAGGAACCTGGCTGTAGGTGTGATATACTAGGAACCTGGCTGTAGGTAATGATACACTAGCTACCTGGCTGTAGGTAATGATACACTAGCTACCTGGCTGTAGGTGATGATACACTAGGAACCTGGCTGTAGGTGTGATATACTAGGAACCTGGCTGTAGGTAATGATACACTAGCTACCTGGCTGTAGGTAATGATACACTAGGAACCTGGCTGTAGGTAATGATACACTAGCTACCTGGCTGTAGGTAATGATACACTAGCTACCTGGCTGTAGGTGATGATACACTAGGAACCTGGCTGTAGGTGTGATATACTAGGAACCTGGCTGTAGGTAATGATACACTAGGAACCTGGCTGTAGGTAATGATACACTAGCTACCTGTCTGTAGGTGATGATACACTAGGAACCTGGCTGTAGGTGTGATGTACTAGAAACCTGGCTGTAGGTAATGATACACTAGCTACCTGGCTGTCACGCCTTGGTCATTGTATTTTGTGTTTTTGTTATATGTTTGGGTAGGCCAACTTCCGGGTTGGAGCGAGCGGTCGCATCGACACATCGCTCGACACATCGCTCCGCAGGTAGTATAACTTTTTCATTACATTTCATTACAGCACAACGGTTTGATTTGTCTAAATCTTAGCAATTTCTTCTTAGCTAGCTACGTAGCCGTCTTTGTATCAAAGATAATTGCGTAATTATCGTATTTCGCCGTCCTAACGTAGTCTTCACTAGCCAGCTAGCTAACGTCCACTGATTAGCTGCACTGTAGAACTATTACACTCAACTGAACGACTTGATTAGTGTAGTGTTAGCTAGCTACATAGCTGTCTTTGCTGTCTTCGTATCCAAGATAATTGTGTAGTTTAGAGTGTGTAGTCTTAGAGTGATTATCTCAATTTACCGAGGTTAGCTAGCCAGCAATTTGTCGTCCTTAACGTAGGAGACTCTGCTAGCTAGCCAACAGCTAGCCAACAGCTAGCCAACAGCTAGCCGACAGCTAGCCAACAGCTAGCCAACGTCTTCTGAATAGACTCAACAACCCGGTCGTATTCACAGGTAGTATCACATTTTCATTTTATTTCATTACAGTATAACGGTTTGATTTGTTTGATCGTAGCTAGCTACATAGCTAGCTACATAGCCGTCTTTGTATCAAAGATAATTGTGTAGTCTAGAGGGATTTTCTAGGTTAGCTAGCCAGCTACTGTCGTTCTTTTAACGCAACGTAACGTAAACAACACTACTAGCTAGCCAGCTAGCCCCCGAATAGCAGCACTGTCGAAACTATTACACTCAACGGAACGACTTGATTAGTGTAGTGTCAACAACGCACCCACTGCCAGCTAGCCTAGTTCAGCAGTACTGTATCATTTTAGTCATTTTAGTCAATAAGATTCTTTCTACGTAAGCTTATCTTTCTGAACATTCGAGACGTGTAGTCCACTTGTCATTCCAATCTACTTTGCATTAGCGTAGCCTCTTCTGTAGCCTGTCAACTATGTGTCTGTCTATCCCTGTTCTCTCCTCTCTGCACAGACCATACAAACGCTCCACACCGCGTGGCCGCGGCCACCCTAATCTGGTGGTCCCAGCGCGCACGACCCACGTGGAGTTCCAGGTCTCCGGTGGCCTCTGGAACTGCCGATCTGCGGCCAACAAGGCAGAGTTCATCTCAGCCTATGCCTCCCTCCAGTCCCTCGACTTCTTGGCACTGACGAAAAACATGGATCACCACAGACAACACTGCTACTCCTACTGCTCTCTCTTCGTCCGCCCACGTGTTCTCGCACACCCCGAGAGCTTCTGGTCAGCGGGGTGGTGGCACCGGGATCCTCATCTCTCCCAAGTGGTCATTCTCTCTTTCTCCCCTTACCAATCTGTCTATCGCCTCCTTTGAATTCCATGCTGTCACTGTTACCAGCCCTTTCAAGCTTAACATCCTTATCATTTATCGCCCTCCAGGTTCCCTCGGAGAGTTCATCAATGAGCTTGATGCCTTGATAAGCTCCTTTCCTGAGGACGGCTCACCTCTCACAGTTCTGGGCGACTTTAACCTCCCCACGTCTACCTTTGACTCATTCCTCTCTGCCTCCTTCTTTCCACTCCTCTCCTCCTTTGACCTCACCCTCTCACCTTCCCCCCCTACTCACAAGGCAGGCAATACGCTCGACCTCATCTTTACTAGATGCTGTACTTCCACTAACCTCATTGCAACTCCCCTCCAAGTCTCCAACCACTACCTTGTATCCTTTTCCCTCTCGCTCTCATCCAACACCTCCCACACTGCCCCTACTCGGATGGTATCGCGCCGTCCCAACCTTCGCTCTCTCTCCCCCGCTACTCTCTCCTCTTCCATCCTATCATCTCTTCCCTCTGCTCAAACCTTCTCCAAACTATCTCCTGATTCTGCCTCCTCAACCCTCCTCTCCTCCCTCTCTGCATCCTTTGACTCTCTATGTCCCCTATCCTCCAGGCCGGCTCGGTCCTCCCCTCCCGCTCCGTGGCTCGATGACTCACTGCGAGCTCACAGAACAGGGCTCCGGGCAGCCGAGCGGAAATGGAGGAAAACTCGCCTCCCTGCGGACCTGGCATCCTTTCACTCCCTCCTCTCTACATTTTCCTCCTCTGTCTCTGCTGCTAAAGCCACTTTCTACCACTCTAAATTCCAAGCATCTGCCTCTAACCCTAGGAAGCTCTTTGCCACCTTCTCCTCCCTCCTGAATCCCCCCCCTCCTCCCTCTCTGCAGATGACTTCGTCAACCATTTTGAAAAGAAGGTCGATGACATCCGATCCTCGTTTGCTAAGTCAAACGACACCGCTGGTTCTGCTCACACTGCCCTACCCTGTGCTCTGACCTCTTTCTCCCCTCTCACTCCAGATGAAATCTCGCGTCTTGTGACGGCCGGCCGCCCAACAACCTGCCCGCTTGACCCTATCCCCTCCTCTCTTCTCCAGACCATTTCCGGAGACCTTCTTCCTTACCTCACCTCGCTCATCAACTCATCCCTGACCGCTGGCTACGTCCCTTCCGTCTTCAAGATTGCGAGAGTTGCACCCCTTCTGAAAAAACCTACACACGATCCCTCCGATGTCAACAATTACAGACCAGTATCCCTTCTTTCTTTTTTCTCCAAAACTCTTGAACGTGCCGTCCTTGGTCAGCTCTCCCGCTATCTCTCTCTGAATGACCTTCTTGATCCAAATCAGTCAGGTTTCAAGACTAGTCATTCAACTGAGACTGCTCTCCTCTGTATCACGGAGGCGCTCCGCACTGCTAAAGCTAACTCTCTCTCCTCTGCTCTCATCCTTCTAGATCTATCGGCTGCCTTCGATACTGTGAACCATCAGATCCTCCTCTCCACCCTCTCCGAGTTGGGCATCTCCGGCGCGGCCCACGCTTGGATTGCGTCCTACCTGACAGGCCGCTCCTACCAGGTGGCGTGGCGAGAATCTGTCTCCTCACCACGCGCTCTCACCACTGGTGTCCCCCAGGGCTCTGTTCTAGGCCCTCTCCTATTCTCGCTATACACCAAGTCACTTGGATCTGTCATAACCTCACATGGTCTCTCCTATCATTGCTATGCAGACGACACACAATTAATCTTCTCCTTTCCCTCTTCTGATGACCAGGTGGCGAATCGCATCTCTGCATGTCTGGCAGACATATCAGTGTGGATGACGGATCACCACCTCAAGCTGAACCTCGGCAAGACGGAGCTGCTCTTCCTCCCGGGGAAGGACTGCCCATTCCATGATCTCGCCATCACGGTTGACAACTCCATTGTGTCCTCCTCCCAGAGCGCTAAGAACCTTGGCGTGATCCTGGACAACACCCTGTCGTTCTCAAACAACATCAAGGCGGTGGCCCGTTCCTGTAGGTTCATGCTCTACAACATCCGCAGAGTACGACCCTGCCTCACACAGGAAGCGGCGCAGGTCCTAATCCAGGCACTTGTCATCTCCCGTCTGGATTACTGCAACTCGCTGTTGGCTGGGCTCCCTGCCTGTGCCATTAAACCCCTTCAACTCATCCAGAACGCCGCAGCCCGTCTGGTGTTCAACCTTCCCAAGTTCTCTCACGTCACCCCGCTCCTCCGTTCTCTCCACTGGCTTCCAGTTGAAGCTCGCATCCGCTACAAGACCATGGTGCTTGCCTACGGAGCTGTGAGGGGAACGGCACCTCAGTACCTCCAGGCTCTGATCAGGCCCTACACCCAAACAAGGGCACTGCGTTCATCCACCTCTGGCCTGCTCGCCTCCCTACCACTGAGGAAGTACAGCTCCCGCTCAGCCCAGTCAAAACTGTTCGCTGCTCTGGCCCCCCAATGGTGGAACAAACTCCCTCACGACGCCAGGACAGCGGAGTCAATCACCACCTTCCGGAGACACCTGAAACCCCACCTCTTTAAGGAATACCTAGGATAGGATAAGTAATCCCTCTCACCCCCCCCTTTAAGATCTAGATGCACTATTGTAAAGTGACTGTTCCACTCGATGTCATAAGGTGAATGCACCCATTTGTAAGTCGCTCTGGATAAGAGCGTCTGCTAAATGACTTAAATGTAAATGAACCATGGGTTTATATGTTGTTTTCGTATTGGGGTTTGTATTATTTGGGATCACGGCTGATTAGGGGTGTTGTATAGGCTTGGCTGCCTAAAGGCGATTCTCAATCAGAGTCAGGTGATTCTCGTTGTCTCTGATTGGGAACCGTATTTAGGGAGCCATAGTTTCGCTTTGTATTTTGTGGGTGATTGTTCCTGTCTCTGTGTAGTTTCACCAGATAGGCTGTAATTAGGTTTCACGTTCCGTTTGTTGTTTTTGTATTTAGTTATTTCATGTATCGTTTCGTTTTCATTCATTAAAGATCATGATTAACAAACACGCTGCATTTCGGTCCGACTCTCTTCCTTCAACAGACAAACGCCGTTACACTGGCTGTAGGTGATGATACACTAGCTACTTGGCTGTAGGTGATGATATACTAGCTACCTGGCTGTAGGTGATGATACACTAGGAACCTGGTTGTAGGTAATGATACACTAGGAACCTGGCTGTAGGTGATGATACACTAGCTACCTGGCTGTAGGTGATGATACACTAGCTACTTGGCTGTAGGTGATGATATACTAGCTACCTGGCTGTATTTGATGATACACTAGGAACCTGGCTGTAGGTAATGATACACTAACTACCTGGCTGTAGGTGATGATACACTAGCTACCTGGCTGTAGGTGATGATACACTAGCTACTTGGCTGTAGGTGATGATATACTAGCTACCTGGCTGTAGGTGATACCTGGTTGTAGGTAATGATACACTAGGAACCTGGCTACTAGCTACCTGGCTGTATTTGATGATACACTAGGAACCTGGCTGTAGGTAATGATACACTAGCTACCTGGCTGTAGGTGATGATACACTAGCTACCTGGCTGTAGGTGATGATACACTAGCTACTTGGCTGTAGGTGATGATATACTAGCTACCTGGCTGTAGGTGATGATACACTAGGAACCTGGCTGTAGGTGATGATACACTAGCTACCTGGCTGTAGGTGATGATGCACTAGCTACCTGGCTGTAGGTGATGATACACTAGCTACTTGTCTGTAGGTGATGATACACTAGCTACCTGGCTGTAGGTGATGATACACTAGCTACTTGGCTGGTCTACACTCTGGAGAGGGGGAGCTGGTCTACAATCTGGAGAGGGGGAGCTGGTCTACACTCTGGAGAGGGGGAGCTGGTCTACACTCTGGAGAGGGGGAGCTGGTCTACACTCTGGAGAGGGGGAGGACAGGGGCAGCTGAACTACACTCTAGAGAGGGGGCGGAGAGGGGGAGCTGAACTACACTCTGGGGAGGGGAGGAGAGGGGAGCTGAACTACACTCTGGAGAGGGGGAGGAGAGGGGGAGCTGAACTAGACTCTGGAGAGGTGGAGGAGAGGGGTAGCTGATCTACACTCTGGAGAAGGGGAGCTGAACTACACTCTGGAGAGGGGGAGCTGAACTACACTCTGGAGATGGGGAGCTGAACTACACCCTGGAGATGGGGAGCTGAACTACACTCTGGAGAGGGGGAGCTGAACTACACTCTGGAGAGGGGGAGCTGAACTACACTCTGGAGAGGGGAGCTGAACTACACTCTGGAGAGGGGAGCTGAACTACACTCTGGAGAGGGGGAGCTGAACTACACTCTGGAGAGGGGGAGCTAAACTATACTCTGGAGAGGGGGAGCTGAACTACACTCTGGAGAGGGGGAGCTGAACTACACTGGAGAGGGGGAGCTGAACTACACTGGAGAGGTGGAGGAGATGGGGAGCTGATCTACACTCTGGAGAAGTGGAGGAGATGGGGAGCTGATCTACACTCTGGAGAGGTGGAGGAGAGGGGTGTGCTGAACTACACTCTGGAGAGGTGGAGGAGAGGTGGAGGAGAGGGGGGGGGGAGAGGTGGAGGAGAGGTGTAGGTGCAGTGCCATGTGGAGAAAGTGAGAGAGACACACACACACACAGAGACACACAGAGAGAGAGAGAGAAAGTTTGACAAGTAAACCAAATCAAAGGCAAAATCTACTCGTGTTTTGTAGACTTCAAGAAAGCATTTTGGTAAAAACGTCTTCTTTTATGAAGTTTTGGCAGCCAAGTATGTGTCGTCGTGCCAAAACCTGAGGGTCAGCTAGCGAAAAGGGCATTGTAATGTCAATAATATTTCCTGTTTTGTTTTGGCTTTCTTACCATGTCATGTCAGGTTGAGACTGGCCTACCACTGTTGCTTTAATGTCTCACCCTCATCTGTTTCACCTGTCCTGTGCTAGTCTCCACCCCCCTCCAGGTGTCGCCCATTTCTCCCATTATCCCCCGGGTATTTATACCTGTGTTTTCTGTTTGTCTTGTTCTTGTCTCGTCAAGCCGTGTGGTTTTACTCATGTTCTCTCGTCCCTGTTTCCTTGTTCTTACGGTTTTGACCATTCTGACTGCCCTGACCCTGAGCCTGCCTGCGGTTCTGTACCTTTGTGACTCTGCCCTGGATTACTGCCCTCTACCTGACCCTGAGCCTGCCTGCCGTTCTGTTGTTATGCAGGTGAATGAGGACCCAAAAGCGACTTGGCGAAAACAGAGTCTTTAATCCAGTTTAAGGAAATAGCAATACTCCTAGACAAATCGGAGCGGTAAATAAAGCATAAAAAAACAATTCCACTCGTAATCACGAGAACTGACTGGAGACTCGATAATAAACTGCAGGTAGCCTCGGGAAGGCACTTGACCGTAGCAGACTCAGACACCTGCTCACCACGCAGCATCTGAGGGAAACACGACACGACAGGGCGATACAAAGACACAGCACGGTGAACAATATACAAGGATCCGACAGGACAGAAACGGAAAACAGGGGGAGAAATAGGGACTCTAATCAGGGGAAAAGATAGGGAACAGGTGTGGGAAGACTAAATGATTGATTAGGGGAATAGGAACAGCTGGGAGCAGGAACGGAACGATAGAGAGAAGAGAGAGAGAGAGGGAGAGAGAAAAAGGGGAATGAACCTAAAAAGACCAGCAGGGGGAAAACGAACAGAAGGAAAAGCAAAATGACAAGACAATATAAGACAAAACATGACATCTGTACCTTTGTGACTCTGCCCTGTTAACTGAAGGGTTTAATAGTCTGGGGGCCTGTTGGTTTTATAGCACACAGTGTCATCGTTATCGAGCTGTATCTACATGACTAGCGACCTTAAAGGTTTGATGTGACTACAACCACGACAAGCCTCCTTCACTCAAACTGCCAAATATACCCTCGTAAAACTGACTATCCTACCGGTCCTCGTCCTTCGGCGATGTCATTTACAAAATAGCCTCCAGTACTCTACTCAGCAAACTGGACGCACTCTGTTACAGTGCCATCCGTTTTGTCACCAAAGACCCATATACCACCCACCACTGCGACCTGTATGCTCTCGTCGTTTGGCCCTCACTACATTTACCTTTGCTAGGCAAAGCTCCACCTTATCTCAGCTCACTGGTCACCATAACAACAACCACCCGTAGCACGCGCTCCAGCACGTATATCTCACTGGTCATCCCCAAAGCCAACACCTACTTTGGTCGCCTTTCCTTAAAGTTCTCTCCTGCCAATGACTGGAATGAATTGCAAAAATATCTGAAGTTGGTGACTTATATCTCCCTCTCTAACTTTAAGCATCAGCTGTCAGAGCAGCTTACCGATCACTGCACCTGTACACAGCCCATATTTAAACAGCCCACCCATCTACCTCATCCCCATATTGTTTTTCTTATTGCTCTTTTGCACACCAGTATCTCTACTTGCACATCATCATCTGCACATCTATCACTCCAGTGTTAATTTGCTAAATTGTAATTACTTCGCACTATGGCCTATTTATTGCCTTACCTCCGCACGCCATTCCGGCGCCGACAGAGATGGCCGTCTCGCTTCGCGTTCCTTGGAACATATGCAGTTTTTTGTTTTTTTACGTGTTATTTCTTACATTGGTACCCCAGGTCATCTTAGGTTTCATTACATACAGTCGAGAAGAACTACTGAATATAAGATCAGCGTCAACTCACCATCAGTACGACCAAGAATATGATTTTCGCGACGCGGATCCTGAGTTCTGCCTTTCAACCAGGACAACGGAATGGATCCCATGCGGCGACCCAAAAAACGACTCCGTAAAGAGGGAAACGAGGCGGTCTTCTGGTCAGACCCCGGAGACGGGCACATCGTGCACCACTCCCTAGCATTCTTCTCGCCAATGTCCAGTCTCTTGACAACAAGGTTGATGAAATCCGAGCAAGGGTAGCATTCCAGAAGGACATCAGAGACTGTAACATTCTTTGCTTCACGGAAACATGGCTCACTGGAGAGATGCTATCGGATGCGGTGCAGCCAGCGGGTTTCTCCACGCATCGCGCCGACAGAAACAAGAAGAGGGTAAGAAGAGGGGCGGGGGCGTATGCCTTATGGCTAACGAGACATGGTGTGATCAAAGAAACAAAGAAACATACAGAAACTCAAATCCTGTTCACCTGATTTAGAATTCCTCACAATCAAATGTCGACCGCATTATCTACCAAGAGAATTCTCTTCGATTATAATCACAGCCGTATATATTCCCCCCCAAACAGACACATCGATGGCTCTGAACGAACTTTATTTGACTCTTTGCAAACTGGAATCCATACATCCTGAGGCTGCATTCATTGTAGCTGGGGATTTTAACAAGGCTAATCTGAAAACAAGACTCCCTAAATTGTATCAGCATATCGATTGCGCAACCAGGGCCGGAAAAACCTTGGATGATTGTTACTCTAACTTCCGCGACGCATATAATCCCTGCCCCGCCCTCCTTTCGGAAAAGCTGACCACGACTCCATTTTGTTGCTCCCTGCCTACAAACAGAAACTAAAACGGGAGGCTCCCACGCTGAGGTCTGTCCAACGCTGGTCCGACCAAGCTGATTCCACACTCCAAGACTGCTTCCATCACGTGGACTGGGATATGTTTCATATTGCGTCAGATAACAACATTGACGAATACGCTGATTCGGTGTGCGAGTTCATTAGAACGTGCGTTGAAGATGTCGTTCCCATAGCAACGATTAAAACATTCCCAAACCAGAAACCGTGGATTGATGGCAGCATCCGCGTGAAACTGAAAGCGCGAACCACTGCTTGTAATCAGGGCAAGGTGACTGGTAACATGACCGAATACAAACAGTGCAGCTATTCCCTCCGCAAGGCTATCAAACAAGCTAAGCGTCAGTATAGAGACAAAGTAGAATCTCAATTCAATGGCTCAGACACAAGAGGTATGTGGCAGGGTCTACAGTCAATCACGGACTACAAGAAGAAAACCAGCCCAGTCACGGACCAGGATGTCATGCTCCCAGGCAGACTAAATCACTTTTTTGCCCACTTTGAGGACAATACAGTGCCACTGACACGGCCTGCAACGAAAACATGCGGACTCTCCTTCACTGCAGCCGAGGTGAGTAAAACATTTAAACGTGTTAACCCTCGCAAGGCTGCAGGCCCAGACGGCATCCCCAGCCGTGCCCTCAGTGCATGCGCAGACCAGCTGGCCGGTGTGTTTACAGACATATTCAATCAATCCCTATACCAGTCTGCTGTTCCCACATGCTTCAAGAGGGCCACCATTGTTCCTGTTCCCAAGAAAGCTAAGGTAACTGAGCTTAACGACTACCGCCCCGTAGCACTCACTTCCGTCATCATGAAGTGCTTTGAGAGACTAGTCAAGGACCATATCACCTCCACCCTACCTGACACCCTAGACCCACCCAAATAGGTCCACAGACGACGCAATCTCAACCACACATTTGCACACACTGTATATAGATTTTTTTCTATTGAGTTATTGACTGTACGTTTGTTTATGTGTAACTCTGTGTTGTTGTTTGTGTCGCACTGCTTTGTTTTATCTTGGCCAGGTCGCAGTTGAAAATGAGAACTTGTTCTCAACTAGCCTACCTGGTTAACTTCTCTAGGGTAGGGGGCAGCATTCGGAATTTTGCATGAAAAGCATGCCCAAATTAAACGTCCTGCTACTCGGGCCCAGAAGATATGATATGCATATAACTGGTAGAAAACACTTTAAAGTTTCCAAAACTGTTAAAATAGTGTCTCTGAGTATAACAGAACTGATTTGGCAGGGGAAAACCTGAGATTTTTCTTTTTGTGGGGGTTGTAGTTTTCTATTCAATGCCATTACATTATCCATTGACTTAGGACTCCATTTGCAGTTCCTATGCCTTCCACTAGATGTCAAAAGTCTTTAGAAATTGTTTCAGGCTTGTATTCTTATAAATGAGGGAGTACGTTTGAATAAGTGGACCCTGACGTGTCACAGAGCAATCCTGAGAGAGTGCATTTCTTGTTTTCCTTTTATGCTGATGACGTTATTGTCCGGTTGAAATTTTATCGATCATAACAACAAAAACAAGAAACAACAAAAACAAGAAACAATTCGGATTTTTGTCTGCCTGTTTTGACTGCGTTTGAGCCTGTGGATTACTGAAGAAAACGTGAACAAAACTGAGATTTTTGGATAGAAAGAGACTTTTATCGAACAAAAGCAACATTTATTGATTAAGAAAATATCTTCTGAGTGCAACCATATGAAGATCATCAAAGGTAAGGGATTAATTTAGTCTCTATTTCTGAGTTTTGTAACACTTCTGCTTGGCTGGTTACTGTTTGTAATAATTTGTCAACTGGGCTATGTTCTCAAATATTCGTAAGGTATGCTTTCGCCATAAAGCATTTTTTTAAATCTAACACCGTGGTTGGATTCACAAGAAGTTCATCTTTAAACCTATGTAAAATATGTTTTGTTTTCTGAATTTTTATAATGAGTATTTCTGTAGTTGAATTTGGCGCTCTGCAATCTCACTGGATGTTGGCCAGATGGGACGCTAGCATCCCACATACCCTAGAGAAGTTAAATAAAGGTGAAATAAAAAAATGTAAATAAAAAAAAGAGAGGAGGAGGTGGCTACAACATTTAAGAGTTTCATGGATGACATGGAAAAGAAGCAGAGAAGAGGAGAGTGGGGGAGGGGGGCATCTTACCGTCCCTAGCCCAGGAAGAGGAGGTTTGGCAGGGGGGGCTTTGACAATAGAGAGTCCTGCCTGAGAGGAGAGCAATATTGTATTATAAACTCATGTTATATTAACCTCTTCAACCTATAGGGGCGCTATGTCATTATTGGATAAAAAAACGTTCCCGTTTTAAGCTCAATATTTTGTCACGAAAAGATGCTCGACTTTAATTGGCAGCTTTGGAAAGAAAACACTCTGATGTTTTCAAAACTGCAAAGATATTATCTGTGAGTGCCCCAGAAATGATGCTACAGGCGAAACCAAGATGTAACCTCAAACAGGAAATGAGCTGAATTTCTGAAGCTCTGTTTTACTATCGTCTCCTTATATGGCTGTGAATGTGCTGTGAACGAGCTTATGCTCTCTGCCGTTCGTCCAAGATGTCTGCAGCATTGTGACGTATTTGAAGGCATATCATTGGAAGATTGGCCATAAGAGACTACATTTGCCAGGGGTCCGTCTGGTGTCCTTTGTCTAAGTTGGTGCGTAATTCCAAGTGGCAATCATTTTACCATGCGATAACAGAGGGAGAAGCACACTTCCAGGAACGATACATAATTGAAGAGATATGTGAAAAACACATTGAGGATTGGTTCTAAACAACGTTTGCCATGTTTCAGTCGATATAATGGAGTTAATTTGGAAAAAAGTTTGGCGTTTGGATAACTGAATTTTCGGGTTTTTTTGGTAGCCAAACGTGACGCACCAAACGGATGTCTCCTGCACAAAAAATCTTTCAGGAAAAACTGATAATTTGCTATCTAACTGAGAGTCTCCTCATTGAAAACATCCGAAGTTCTTCAAAGGTAAATGATTTATTGAATGTTTTTGCTGGTTTTTGTGAAAATGTTGCCTGGTGATGCTAACGCTAAATGCTAATGATAAATGCTAATGCTAAATGCTAAATGCTAGTTTTGCTATGGTAGAGAAGCATATTTTTGAAAATCTGAGGTGACAGTGTTGTTAACAAAAGGCTAAGCATGAGAGCTAGCATATTGATTTAATTTCATTTGTGGTTTTCATGAATGGACATTCTACACTTCTCCCCACAGTCTGTTACCCTGCTACTCCTCCATGGACATTCTACACTTCTCCCCACAGTCTGTTACCCTGCTACTCCTACATGGACATTCTACACTTCTCCCCACAGTCTGTTACCCTGCTACTCCTCCATGGACATTCTACACTTCTCCCCACAGTCTGTTACCCTGCTACTCCTCCATGGACATTCTACACTTCTCCCCACAGTCTGTTACCCTGCTACTCCTACATGGACATTCTACACTTCTCCCCACAGTCTGTTACCCTGCTACTCCTACATGGACATTCTACACTTCTCCACACAGTCTGTTACCCTGCTACTCCTACATGGACATTCTACACTTCTCCCCACAGTCTGTTACCCTGCTACTCCTACACGGACATTCTACACTTCTCACCACAGTCTGTTACCCTGCTACTCCTACATGGACATTCTACACTTCTCCCCACAGTCTGTTACCCTGCTACTCCTACATGGACATTCTACACTTCTCCCCACAGTCTGTTACCCTGCTACTCCTACATGGACATTCTACACTTCTCCCCACAGTCTGTTACCCTGCTACTCCCCCATGGACATGTCTCATTGCTACAGTTATACATTCGTATATATTATTATTAATATTATTATTACTAATATAATTTTATAATTTTTGTCATTCACTCTCACGGAGCTCAGAGCAGAAGCATGTCACTGTACCCTGCGATTCCATCTGCGACCCCGTGCATGTGGATAATAAACTAGATTAGATTAATTTTCCTTTGATTAGAGTAACTCATCTATGATTAGAGTAACTCATCTATGATTAGAGTAACTCATCTAATCATGACAGAATTTTAAAATGAATTTCATATTTTTTTACCAAGTCACACGACCCAAAATGATCGTGTGTTAATTCTCTATGAAACACGGCGTTACACAAGGACATATCTTTATTGAAAGTCAAACCCTCGTGTTTCTTTACAGGTGAAAAAAAAACATACATGGGATTGACCGTTCTGATTGATCCCCGACGGTTTGGGCCAGAACCTTCTTAATTTATGACTTCATCAACTTTGATACCCTGTTTGGTTAGATATCTTAGAGACGATCCATTCGAGCCACTCGCTTTGAACTCACACGCACCACTTCTAGGACGGCAGTCTCAGACTGACGTATGTACCGATCGATAGACCAGCGGAATGAAATCCAGGGTGAGTCGTCAGGAAAGAGAATACGGCCAAGCGCATCGGAAGGAAGGGTAATGGATAAAGATATCTGGGGGTCTAGATATCAATTTTGTGGCGGGAGCGCGAGGTATCGCTCTGACATTTTCATTAGAATGATGGAGAAAGGAGTAATAAAGAAGACCAGGAGAGACTATTTAGGAATGACAATGTCGCTCTATCACTGTCTACTTTCAGAGACCAAAGAGACAGAAAGGGAGAGAGGGATGGAGATAGAGAGAGAGAGAAGGATAAAGAGCGAAAGAAAGAGTGAGATGGGGGTATTTTTCATTTCATACCTTCAACCAGCAACTGATTGCAGGGCATCAATCTGGAGAAGCACTTCTCAGAGGATCCTTGCAGCTTGATAGGTTTTTGCTTCATGTTCAAATGGAAATTACACTAGGCTAGGTGAGGTGCATGCTGGGAATGTCCAGATGAGAGAGAAAGCGAAAGGGAGAGAGAAAGAAAAGAGAGAAAGAGAGAGACAAGGAGACAGATGGAGAGAAAGAGAGAGACAAAGAGAAAGATGGAGAGAGAGAGAGAAAGAAAGAGACAAAGAGAAAGATGGAGAGAAAGAGAGAGACTACGAGAAAGATGGAGAGAATGAGAGAGACAAAGAGAAAGATGGAGAGAAAGAGAGAGACAACGAGAAAGATGGAGAGAGAGAGAGAGAGAGACAAAGAGAAAGATGGAGAGAGAGAGAAAGAGAGAGACAAAAAGAAAGATGGAGAGAAAGAGAGAGACAAAGAGAAAGATGGAGAGAGAGAGAGAAAGAGAGACAAAGAGAGAGATAGAGAAATAGAGGGTTGAGTTATAATTGAACCCTCCTTCATGTACAAGACATGAATATATAACAATGGAGGCAGTGATGACTCTTGACACCGAGTTGGCTGTGATGTAAAGCACTACAGGTCCGTGTATGGCTCAGCTGGTAGAGCATGGTGCTTGCAATGCCAGGGTTGTGGGTTTGATTCTCATCGGGGACCAGTATAGCAAGTGTAAGAAAATGTATGCACTCCCTACTAGCAAGTCGCCATTGGGTAAGAGTGTCCGCTAAATGACTAACATAGATGAGGACAGCAGGGGCATCGTTGATGGATCCTTCGCTTAATAACAATGTGTAAACAAAAAAAATAAAACAATCTTGCTTACGAGAGAGAGAGAGAGAGAGAGAGAGAGAGAGAGAGAGAGACTAATAGAGGGTAGAGTGATAATTGACTACTTCTTCATTAGGAATGTAGAAGACATGAATAAACAATGGTTGTCACGGTGACAGTCTTGACACAAGGGCGTGCTGCGGTGTAAGCACTTGGGTATCCCTGTACTCCTAATGGGCAGACGGACAGCATCATTTACATTCATTAGGAGTGTAGTGGGAGCCTCTGCCACCTGAGCGAGCTTTCACCTATAGTGTCTTCAGAAAGTATATAAACCCCTTATTAACGTATTTCACATTTTGTTGTGTTACACCCTGAATTCAAAATGGATTAAATATTGTTTTTCTCACCCGTCTACACACACACACACACACACACACTACCCCATAATGACAAAGTGAAATATAGTTTAGACATTTTTGCATATTCATTGACAATTAAAAACAGAAATATATTGTATATATTTTTCATGCCTCTGAGTCAGTACTCTGTCGAAGCAACTTTGGCATTGATAACAGTTTGTCATCTTAGGTATGTCTGTATCAGCTACACACATCTGAATTTTCTCAAGCACTCTTTCGATAAATGGGGAGCGGTGAACAACAATCTTCAAGTCTTTCCACATATTTAAATGGGATCAAAGTCTGGGCTTTGGCTGGGCCACTCAAATACTTCTACATTCTTGTTCTGAAGCCATTCCAACCTTGCTTTGGTTGTGTGCTTGGGGTCATTGTCCTGTTGCAACGTAAATCCTCGCCCCAGTCTAAGATCATTTACTCTGAAGCAGGTTCTCATCAATGATTTGCCTGTATTTGGCTCCATTTCCCCTATCCTTACCAATATCCCAGTCCTCTGCCGCTGAAAAGCATCCCCATAGCATGATGCTGCCACCACCATGCTTCAAGGTAGAGATGGTGTTAGACGGGTGATGAGCTGTGCCTGGTTTTCTCCAGGCACTTTGCATTCACACAAGAGTAACATTTTGGTCTCATCAGACCACAGCATATTTTTGCCTTATGGTCTCAGAGTCTTTCAGGTGCCTTGTTGCAAACTCCAAGTGTGCTGTCATCTGCCTTTTTCTCAGGAGTAGCTTCGGTCTGGCCACTCTCCCATAAAGCCCAGGTTGGTGAAGTGCTGTAGAGACTGCTGTCCTTCTGGTAGGTTCTCAGCAAAGGAACTCTGTAGTTCTGTCAGAGTGGTCATTGGGTTCTTGGACACCTTTTTTCCACAATTCTGGAGACCCATGTGCTCTTGGAAACTTTCAACACTAAAGCAATTGTTTGATACCCTTCCCCAGATTTAGGCCTCGTTCTTTGGACATTATGGTATAGTTTTTGCTCAGACATGCTCTGTCAGACGAGTGTGTTTCTTTCTAAATCTTGTCCAAACAGTTGAATTGGCCACAGGTGGACCCCAATCAATGTGTAGTGACATATCAAGGATGATCAAAGGAAATTGGAGCTCAATTTGGAGTGCATTGAAAAAGGGGTGTGAATGCTTCCAGTGCCAGTCAGTAGTTTCAACGTCATTCTAGGGTTTTTCTTAATTCTTTGTTGTTGTTAGTTTCTACATTGTAGAATAATAGTGAAGACATCAAAACTATGAAATAACACATATGGAATCATGTAGTAACCAAAAGAGTGTAAAATAAATACAAATATATTTTAGATTTTAGATTCTTCAAAGTAGCCACCCTTTGCCTTGATTCCAGCTTTGCACACTCTTGGCATTCTCTGAACAAGATTCATGAGGAATGCTTTTCCAACAATCTTGAAGGAGTTCCCACATATTCTGAGCACTTGTTGGATGCTTTACCTTCACTCTGTGGTCCAATTCATCCCAAACCATCTCATTTGGGTTGAGGTCGGTGGATTGTGAAGGCCAGGTCATCTGATGCAGGCCTCCATCACTCTCCATCTTGGTCAAATAGCCCTTACACAGCCTGGAGGTGTGTTTTCTGTAGCTCAGTTGGTAGAGCATGGCGCTTGTAACGCCAGGGTAGTGGGTTCGATCCCCGGGACCACCCATACGTAGAATGTATGCACACATGACTGTAAGTCGCTTTGGATAAAAGCGTCTGCTAAATGGCATATATATATATATATATATATATATATATATATTTTAATATATATATATTGTCCTGTAAAAAAACAAATGATAGTCCCACTAAGCGCAAACAAGATGGAATGATGAATGCTGTGGTAGACATGCTGCATAAGTGTGCCTTGAATTCTAAATAAATCAAAGACAGTGTCAACAGCGAAGCACCCCCACACCATCACACCTCCTCCTCCATGCTTCATGTCGGGAACCACACATGCTGAGATCATCCGTTCACCTACTCTGCGTCTCACAAAGACACGGCGGTTGGAATCAAAAATCTAAAGTTTGGACTTGTCAGACTAAAGGACAGATTTCCACCGTTCTAATGTCCATTGCTTGTGTTTCTTGGCCCAAGAAAGTCTCTTCTTATTGGTGTCCTTTAGAAGTGGTTTCTTTGCAGTAATTCAACCATGAAGGCCTTATTCACACAGTCTCCTCTGAACAGTTGATGTTGAGATGTCTCTGTTACTTGAACTCTGTGAAGTTTGTATTTGGGCTGCAATCTGCAGAGGTAACTCTGGGTCGTCCTTTCCTGTGGCTGTCCTTATGAGAGCCAGTTCCATCATAGCTTTTGATGTTTTTTGCAACTGCACTTGAAGAAACGTAAAAGTTCTTGAAATGTTCCAGATTTACTAACCTTCATGTCTTAAAGTAATGATACATGTCATTTCTCTTTGTTTATTTGAGCTGTTCTTGCCATAATATGCACTTGGTCTTTTACCAAATAGGGCTATCTTCTGTATACCAGCCCTACCTTGTCACAACACAACTGATTGTCTCAAATGCATTAAGAAGGAAATACATTCCTCAAAATTAACTTTTAACAAGGCACACCTGTTAATTGAAATGCATTCCAGGTGACTACCTCATGAAGCTTGTGGGGCGTGGGGTTGGGAGAGGTGGAGGACTGGGGAGAAGTGGACTGGGGAGAGGTGTGTGTGTGTGTTGGGACAGGTGGAGGGGGAAGAGATGGAGGGGTAGAGAAATGTGAAGAGTGGGCAGAGGTGGAGGGGTGTGGAGAGGAGCGATGGAGGGGTGGGGAGAGGTAGAGGGGTGGGGTGGGGACAGGTGAGGGGGTTGGAAGAGGTGGAAGGGTAGGGAGTGGGGTGGGGAGAGGTTTAGAGTGGGGAAAGGTGGACTTGTTAGGAGAGGTTGAGTGGCTGGGAGAGGTGGAGTGGTGGGGTGAGGTGAGGTGGACTTGTTAGGAGAGGTTGAGTGGCTGGGAGAGGTGGAGTGGTGGGGTGAGGTGGACTTGTTAGGAGAGGTTGAGTGGCTGGGAGAGGTGGAGTGGTGGGGTGAGGTGGATTTGTTGGAGGTTGAGTGGCTTTGTTGGAGAGGTTGAGTGGCTGGGAGAGGTGGAGTGGTGGGGAGAGGTTGAGTGGTGGGGAAAGGTTGAGTGGTGGGGTGAGGTGGACTTGTTAGGAGAGGTTGAGTGGCTGGGAGAGGTGGAGTGGTGGGGAGAGGTGGAGTTGTGGGGAGAGGTTGAGTGGTGGGGAGAGGTGGAGTGGTGGGAAGAGGTTGAGTGGTGGGGAAAGGTTGAGTGGTGGGGAGAGGTGGAGTTGTGGGGAGAGGTTGAAGTTAAGTGGTGGGGAGAGCTTGAGGTTAAGTGGTGGGGAGAGGTTGAGTGGTGGGGAGGTTGAGTGGTGGGGAGAGGTTGAGTGGTGGGAAGGAGGTGGGGGAAAGGGAGTGGGAGAGGTGGGTTGTGGGGAGAGGTTGAGTGGTGGGGAAAGGTTGAGTGGTGGGGAGAGGTGGAGTTGTGGGGAGAGGTTGAAGTTAAGTGGTGGGGAGAGCTTGAGGTTAAGTGGTGGGGAGAGGTTGAGTGGTGGGGAGAGATGGACTTGTTAGGAGAGGTTGAGTGGCTGGGAGAGGTGGAGTGCTGGGGTGAGGTGGAGTGGTGGGGAGAGGTTGAGTAGGCCATGCCCACTACGCAGAGATTTACTTGTTGACACGACACAACGCAGACCAAATACCATCACCCTAAAATGATAAAACTCAAATAGTATCCGAAGCTATGAGAAACAACGCCAGACTATGTTTTCAATAGATTGTTGTCCGGCTTTTTAATTGCTGTGCAGTGGCAACTGTCCAATGACTTTGAAGGGAAAATTAGATCAGAGCATTTAGAGACGTTATCAGGTGACCATCACGTCTAAAGCAATCAGAGGGCAGTCAGCTGATAATGCTTCCTGGAATTTGGTCTTTAGTCATGGTGTCTGGACGAATGGCACAAAAAATAAACTTGTTGTTACATTCCTGTATCATCTGGTATTTCCCTTCTATTTTCTGAGGAATGAATCATAACAGTTGGTATTCTCAAACTCCTGGAAGAGGTAACCTAAAATGTAAAATAAAGCATGACTCACTTGCCTTTTTTGTTGTGCATTTTCTCATATTCAACACCCATGTGAAATAAGGACACAGGTCCCATACCCATGTGAAATAAGGACACAGGTCCCACACCCATGTGAAATAAGGACACAGGAACCAGACCCATGTGAAATAAGGACACAGGAACCAGACCCATGTGAAATAAGGACACAGGAACCAGACCCATGTGAAATAAGGACACAGGAAGCACACCCATGTGAAATAAGGACACAGGAACCATACCCATGTGAAATAAGGACACAGGAACCAGACCTATGTGAAATAAGGACACAGGAACCAGACCCATGTGAAATAAGGACACAGGAACCAGACCCATGTGAAATAAGGACACAGGAACCAGACCCATGTGAAATAAGGACACAGGAACCATACCCATGTGAAATAAGGACACAGGAACCAGACCCATGTGAAATAAGGACACAGGAACCAGACCCATGTGAAATAAGGACACAGGAACCAGACCCATGTGAAATAAGGACACAGGAACCAGACCCATGTGAAATAAGGACACAGGAACCATACCCATGTGAAATAAGGACACAGGTCCCACACCCATGTGAAATAAGGACACAGGAACCATACCCATGTGAAATAAGGACACAGAAACAACACCCATGTGAAATAAGGACACAGGAACAACACCCATGTGAAATAAGGACACAGGAACCATACCCATGTGAAATAAGGACACAGGAACCATACCCATGTGAAATAAGGACACAGGAACAACACCCATGGAATATTTGTATGCCTGTAAGTACAACTGGTTCCTTCCAACATCGCACAGCATACAGATGAATCATGAAAGATCTTCC
>NC_060181.1:92293272-92308272 GCF_021184085.1 Oncorhynchus gorbuscha | reverse complement strand
TGTGTCTGTATCTTAGGGTCAGAAATGGCTTTCTTCTGGCACACCTTCCAAAGAGCCTGTGGTTTTGGAGGTGGAGTCTGATGGTGCTTTCTTCTGGCACACCTTCCAAAGAGCCTGTGGTTGTGGAGGTGGAGTCTGATGGTGCTTTCTTCTGGCACACCTTCCAAAGAGCCCGTGGTTGTGGAGGTGGAGTCTGATGGTGCTTTCTTCTGGCACACCTTCCAAAGAGCCTGTGGTTGTGGAGGTGGAGTCTGATGGTGCTTTCTTCTGGCACACCTTCCAAAGAGCCTGTGGTTGTGGAGGTGGAGTCTGATGGTGCTTTTTTGAAACCTGGTGATCCCAAGATGCCACCAAGGCCTGCAATTCTTTCACAGTGATTCTTGGGGATTTTGTTGCTTCTCTCACCATCCTCCTCCGTATCCTCGGGGACAGCATGCATTTGCGTCCTCTACCCGTGAGGTTTTCAACTGTTCCGTATATTTTACATTTTCAAATAATTGCCCTGACAGTGCTCGGTGATATATTCAATAGTTTGTGGATCTTCTTGTAGCCATTACCAGGTTTATGAAGGTCTATGACCATCTGTCTGTTTTGAACTGACAGTTCTTTTGTTTTCTTCATGGTGTTGGATGACAGCGGGATATTGCATGTGTGTTACCTCATTTTTATACCCTAGTGAAACAGGATGTGATGTAAGGGCTCAATATAGTTCCTTAAGTAATAAGACTTAGATAAACTTAAATAAGTGGAATTTAATTTGTGGTTTAATTTTGGTAGATGTTATTGAAAATAATCTTTAAGGGTGCCATTAATTGTGAAAACCTTGATTTTGAGGGCATTGATTTTTAATTAAATCAATCAATTATTTTGGTTGGTTCCATTAAAACATTAATAAAGTACAGTATTTCTCACATGTTGGTATTTTGAGTTTCTCTCTATAATTATATTGTTTTATATTTAACCTTTCTAGTGCTGAAATGGCAGCACGCAAAATTTCAAAATATTTTTTTAAATATGTAACTTTCACACATTAACAAGTCTAATACAGCAAATTAAAGACAAACATCTTGTTAATCTGCCCATCGTGACTGATTTAAAAAAATGCTTTACAGCTAAAGCACAACATATGATTATGTTAGATCACCGCTAAGTCGAAAAAACACAGCCATTTTTCCAGGCAAAGATAGGAGTCACAAAAAGCAGAAATATAGATGAAATGAATCACTAACATTTGATGATCTTAATCAGATGACACTCATAGGACATCATGTTACACAATCCATGCTTTGTTCGATATATAAAATATATATATAATATATGCATATTTACATCCAAAAATCTCAGTTTACATTGGCGCCTTACGTGCAGTAATGTTTTGATTCCAAAACATCCGGTGATTTTGCAGAAATACTCATAATAAACATTGATAAAAGATACTAGTGTTATTCACAGAATTAAAGATAGACTTCTCCTTAATGCAAACGGAAAAGCATAATCTGAGAACGGCGCTCAGAGCCCAAAACAGCCAGAGCAATATCCACCATTTTGGAATCAACAAAGTTAGAAACAACACCATAAATATTCACTTACCTTTGATGATCTTCATCAGAAGGCACTCCCAGGAATTCCAGTTCGACAATAAATGACTGATTTGTTCCATAAAGTTCCATAATTTATGTCCAAATAGCCACTTGTTGTTAGCATGTTCAGCCCAGTAATCCATCTTCATGAGGCGCGAGCATTTCATCCAGACAAAAACTCGAAAAGGTCCGTTACAGTCCTTTAGAAACATGTCAAACGATGGAATCGTTAGGATGTTTTTAAACATAAAACATCAATAATGTTCCAACCAGAGAATTCCTTTGTCTTCAGAAAAGCACTGAAACGAGAAGTAACTCTGTCGGGAGCGCGTCATGAGACCATGGCTCTCTGCCAGACCACTGACTCAAACAGGTCTCATTCCCCCTCCTTTATAGTAGAATACTCATTCAAGTTTCCAAAGACAGTTGACATCTAGTGGAAGCCCTAGGAAGTGCAACCTCATCCATATCTCAATGTGTACTCGATGGGCAAAGCATTGAAAAACTACAAACCTCAGATGTCCACTTCCTGGTTGGATTTTTCTCAGGTTTTCGTCTGCCATATGAGTTATGTTATACTCACAGACATCATTCAAACAGTTTTAGTAACTTCAGAGTGTTTTCTACCCAACACTAATAATATTATGCATATATTAGCATCTGGGACAGAGTAGGAGGCAGTTCACTTTGGGCACGCTAATTCATTCAAAAGTGAAAATGCTCCCCCATATCCTGTTGTTTGTGCATTTCCAGTCAGGGGTGCCAGTAATTTTGAAGCCCACTGTCTAAGATTGATTACAAACTATCATGATCTAATCATGTATCTTGGTTGACTGGGAATTCAGTTAGGAGTGAGTTGAAACTACAACTACACAGCTTATCGTTGAGTAATGGACCCCAAAACATTTGGGGGGGGGGGGATGTAACTGGCCAGACACTCGCTGAGTTTAATCTAAAAATACGTGATACTATCACTATACACTGTGATTTGTAACGGTTGAAAATAAGTTATATGTCATCGTAAAATTCAATGAAAGGAAAGATGAGCTGTAGTAGTGGCCCATGTAAAATATGTCTCCCTGTCAAACACATAACAGAGAATATGAAAGATGAGCTGTAGTAGTGGCCCATGTTAAATATGTCTCCCTGTCAAACACATAACAGAGAATAGGAAAGATGAGCTGTAGTAGTGGCCCATGTTAAATATGTCTCCCTGTCAAACACATAACAGAGAATATGAAAGATGAGCTGTAGTAGTGGCCCATGTTAAACATATCTCCCTGTCAAACACATAACAGAGAATACCAACCTACAGCTGTGATTCTGTTCAGTTAGTGTCTCAGTGACTTGAGTGACATTAACAGTGAGAAAATACCTAAACTCCTAAACGAAGGCTCATTATTTCATTAAAGGTACCTTATTAACGACTTCCACATAGCAAAAAGTGATGACAAGGTAAAATAGATGAATTAAGGAACCTCCATCGAACAGGCACTTTATCTAGAATCGCGCTTGTCACAGCAATTTAGGATCTGGTTGACTTGATCAGATTACGCTTCTCCTCGTTCGATGGAAAATTAATTATCGCTGACATTTAGGACTCTTTATTATTAAATTAATTATAGCTGTTTTGTTATTCGCTTTTTTTTTGTTTTACAAAGATACCAGAATTTAAACTGTGCTGTGGAAAACATCCTTAAACCACCTGTTGGTCATCACCTCTGGCAGTGATGTCATAATAATGTGGGAGCTCTGGTGGTGATGTCATAATAATGTGGGAGCTCTGGTGGTGATGTCATAATAATGTGGGAGCTCTGGTGGTGATGTCATAATAATGTAGAGGTTTTAGCAGTGACGTCATAATGATGTGGGAGCTCTGGTGGTGATGTCATAATAATGTAGAGGTTCTGGCAGTGACGTCATAATGATGTGGGAGCAGCTCACTGACAGACTGATGGAGGCATAGAGGGAAAGCATCAGAGGTGATGAATGGCAGAAACAGTAGGTGGCTGACTGTGTTTCTTTGTGTGTTTGTTTGTCTGTGTGTGTGTGTCTCTGTGTGTATGTTTGTTGGTCTGTGTGTGTGTCTCTGTGTGTGTCTCTGTGTGTGTCTCTGTGTGTGTGTGTGTGTGTGTGTGTGTGTGTGTGTGTGTGTGTGTGTGTGTGTGTGTGTGTGTGTGTGTGTGTGTGTGTGTGTGTGTGTGTGTGTGTGTGTGTGTGTGTGTGTGTGTGTGTGTTTGTTTGTCTGTGTCTGTGTGTGTGTGTGTGTCTCTGTGTGTGTGTGTGTGTGTGTGTGTGTGTGTGTGTGTGTGTGTGTGTGTGTGTGTGTGTGTGTGTGTGTGTGTGTGTGTGTGTGTGTGTGTGTGTGTGTGTGTGTGTGTGTGTGTGTTTGGGGTACTGTCAAACTAAACTACAGTGGTAGAGGGAGACATTTCATTTCCCATATATGATTGATGGCTAAATGTGTGTCCCTGGGAGGTGCCATTGGAGCAGTTTTGACAGACACACAGCTGATTGCACTGAGGCTGAAATAGCTCACACTGCACTTAGGCTCCACAGAAAAGAAAATACATACCTGAACACAGGGACAGATACAACAGGGACAGATACAACAGGGACACAGGGACAGATACAACAGGGACAGATACAACAGGGACACAGGGACAGATACAACAGGGACAGATACAACAGGGACAGATACAACAGGGACAGATACAACAGGGACAGATACAACAGATACAACAGGGACAGATACAACAGGGACAGATACAACAGGGACAGATACAACAGGGACAGATACAACAGGGACAGATACAACAGGGACAGATACAACAGATACAACAGGGACAGATACAACAGATACAACAGGGACAGATACAACAGGGACAGATACAACAGGGACAGATACAACAGGGACAGATACAACAGGGACAGATACAACAGGGACAGATACAACAGGGACAGATACAACAGATACAACAGGGACAGATACAACAGGGACAGATACAACAGGGACAGATACAACAGGGACAGATACAACAGGGACAGATACAGGGACAGATACAACAGGGACAGATACAACAGGGACAGATACAGGGACAGATACAACAGATACAACAGATACAACAGGGACAGATACAACAGATACAACAGGGACAGATACAACAGGGACAGATACAACAGGGACAGATACAACAGGGACAGATACAACAGATACAACAGATACAACAGGGACAGATACAACAGATACAACAGGGACAGATACAACAGGGACAGATACAACAGGGACAGATACAACAGGGACAGATACAACAGGGACAGATACAACAGATACAACAGGAACAGATACAACAGGGACAGATACAACAGGGACAGATACAACAGGGACAGATACAACAGGGACAGATACAACAGGGACAGATACAACAGGGACAGATACAACAGGGACAGATACAACAGGGACAGATACAACAGGGACAGATACAACAGGGACAGATACAACAGATACAACAGGAACAGATACAACAGGAACAGATACAACAGGGACAGATACAACAGGGACAGATACAACAGGGACAGATACAACAGGGACAGATACAACAGGGACAGATACAACAGGGACAGATACAACAGGAACAGATACAACAGGAACAGATACAACAGGAACAGATACAACAGGAACAGATACAACAGGGACAGATACAACAGGAACAGATACAACAGGGACAGATACAACAGGGACAGATACAACAGGGACAGATACAACAGGGACAGATACAACAGGGACAGAACAGATACAACAGGGACAGATACAACAGATACAACAGGGGAACAGATACAACAGGGACAGATACAACAGATACAACAGATACAACAGATACAACAGGGACAGATACAACAGATACAACAGGGACAGATACAACAGGGACAGATACAACAGGGACAGATACAACAGGGACAGATACAACAGGGACAGATACAACAGGACAGATACAACAGGGACAGATACAACAGGACAGATACAACAGGGACAGATACAACAGGGACAGATACAACAGGGACAGATACAACAACAGATACAACAGATACAACAACAGATACAACAGGGACAGATACAACAGGGACAGATACAGATACAACAGATACAACAGATACAACAGGGACAGATACAACAGGGACAGATACAACAGGGACAGATACAACAGGGACAGATACAACAGATACAACAGATACAACAGGAACAGATACAACAGATACAACAGATACAACAGGGACAGATACAACAGATACAACAGATACAACAGGGACAGATACAACAGGGACAGATACAACAGGGACAGATACAACAGATACAACAGGAACAGATACAACAGATACAACAGATACAACAGATACAACAGGAACAGATACAACAGATACAACAGATACAACAGGGACAGATACAACAGATACAACAGATACAGGGACAGATACAACAACAGATACAACAGGGACAGATACAACAACAGATACAACAGGGACAGATACAACAGGGACAGATACAACAACAGATACAACAGGGACAGATACAACAGGGACAGATACAACAGGGACAGATACAACAGGGACAGATACAACAGGGACAGATACAACAGATACAACAGGGACAGATACAACAGGGACAGATACAACAGGGACAGATACAACAGATACAACAGGGACAGATACAACAGATACAACAGGGACAGATACAACAGGAACAGATACAACAGATACAACAGGAACAGATACAACAGGAACAGATACAACAGGAACAGATACAACAGATACAACAGGGACAGATACAACAGGGACAGATACAACAGGGACAGATACAACAGACAGATACAACAGATACAACAGGGACAGATACAACAGGAACAGATACAGGGACAGATACAACAGGAACAGATACAACAGGGACAGATACAACAGGGACAGATACAACAGGGAACAGATACAACAGGGACAGATACAACAGGGACAGATACAACAGGGACAGATACAACAGGAACAGATACAACAGATACAACAGGGACAGATACAACAGGGACAGATACAACAGGGACAGATACAACAGGGACAGATACAACAGATACAACAGATACAACAGGGACAGATACAACAGGGACAGATACAACAGGGACAGATACAACAGGGACAGATACAACAGATACAACAGATACAACAGGGACAGATACAACAGGGACAGATACAACAGGAACAGATACAACAGATACAACAGGGACAGATACAACAGGGACAGATACAACAGATACAACAGATACAACAGGAACAGATACAACAGATACAACAGGGACAGATACAACAGGGACAGATACAACAGATACAACAGATACAACAGGGACAGATACAACAGGGACAGATACAACAGATACAACAGGGACAGATACAACAGATACAACAGATACAACAGGGACAGATACAACAGGGACAGATACAACAGGGACAGATACAACAGATACAACAGATACAACAGATACAACAGATACAACAGATACAACAGGGACAGATACAACAGGGACAGATACAACAGGGACAGATACAACAGACAGATACAGGGACAGATACAACAGGGACAGATACAACAGATACAACAGATACAACAGATACAACAGGGACAGATACAACAGGGACAGATACAACAGATACAACAGGGACAGATACAACAGATACAACAGGGACAGATACAACAGATACAACAGGGACAGATACAACAGGGATACAACAGGGACAGATACAACAGGGACAGATACAACAGGGACAGGACAGATACAACAGGGACAGATACAACAGGGACAGATACAACAGGGACAGATACAACAGATACAACAGATACAACAGGGACAGATACAACAGGGACAGATACAACAGGGACAGATACAACAGATACAACAGGGACAGATACAACAGGAACAGATACAACAGATACAACAGGAACAGATACAACAGATACAACAGGAACAGATACAACAGATACAACAGGGACAGATACAACAGGGACAGATACAACAGGAACAGATACAACAGATACAACAGGAACAGATACAACAGATACAACAGATACAACAGATACAACAGATACAGATACAACAGGACAGATACAACAGATACAACAGGGACAGATACAACAGGGACAGATACAACAGGGACAGATACAACAGGGACAGATACAACAGATACAACAGATACAACAGATACAACAGGGACAGATACAACAGGGACAGATACAACAGGGACAGATACAACAGATACAACAGGGACAGATACAACAGATACAACAGGGACAGATACAACAGGGACAGATACAACAGGATACAACAGATACAACAGGTACAGATACAACAGGAACAGATACAACAGATACAACAGGGACAGATACAACAGGGACAGATACAACAGATACAACAGGAACAGATACAACAGGGACAGATACAACAGGGGACAGATACAACAGGGACAGATACAACAGGAACAGATACAACAGATACAACAGGGACAGATACAACAGGGACAGATACAACAGGAACAGATACAACAGATACAACAGGGACAGATACAACAGGGACAGATACAACAGGGACAGATACAACAGGGACAGATACAACAGGGACAGATACAACAGGGACAGATACAACAGATACAACAGGGACAGATACAACAGGAACAGATACAACAGATACAACAGGGACAGATACAACAGATACAACAGATACAACAGGGACAGATACAACAGATACAACAGATACAACAGGAACAGATACAACAACAGATACAACAGGGACAGATACAACAACAGATACAACAGGGACAGATACAACAGGGACAGATACAACAGGGAACAGATACAACAGATACAACAACAGATACAACAGGGACAGATACAACAGATACAACAGGAACAGATACAACAGATACAACAGGGACAGATACAACAGGAACAGATACAACAGGAACAGATACAACAGATACAACAGGAACAGATACAACAGGAACAGATACAACAGATACAACAGGGACAGATACAACAGGAACAGATACAACAGGGACAGATACAACAGATACAACAGATACAACAGGGACAGATACAACAGGGACAGATACAACAGGGACAGATACAACAGGGACAGATACAACAGATACAACAGATACAACAGGGACAGATACAACAGGAACAGATACAACAGATACAACAGGGACAGATACAACAGGGACAGATACAACAGGGACAGATACAACAGGGACAGATACAACAGGGACAGATACAACAGGGACAGATACAGAACAGAGGGACAGATACAACAGGGACAGATACAACAGGGACAGATACAACAGGGGAACAGATACAACAGGGACAGATACAACAGGAACAGATACAACAGGGACAGATACAACAGGGACAGATACAACAGGGACAGATACAACAGGGACAACAGATACAACAGGGACAGATACAACAGGGACAGATACAACAGGGACAGATACAACAGATACAACAGGGACAGATACAACAGGGACAGATACAACAGATACAACAGGGACAGATACAACAGGGACAGATACAACAGGGACAGATACAACAGATACAACAGGGACAGATACAACAGGGACAGATACAACAGGGACAGATACAACAGATACAACAGGGACAGATACAACAGGGACAGATACAACAGGGACAGATACAACAGATACAACAGGGACAGATACAACAGGGACAGATACAACAGATACAACAGGGACAGATACAACAGGGACAGATACAACAGGGACAGATACAACAGGGACAGATACAACAGATACAACAGGGACAGATACAACAGGGACAGATACAACAGATACAACAGGGACAGATACAACAGGGACAGATACAACAGGGACAGATACAGATACAGGGACAGATACAACAGGGACAGATACAACAGGGACAGATACAACAGATACAACAGGGACAGATACAACAGGGACAGATACAACAGGGACAGATACAACAGATACAACAGGGACAGATACAACAGGGACAGATACAACAGGGACAGATACAACAGGGACAGATACAACAGATACAACAGGGACAGATACAACAGGGACAGATACAACAGATACAACAGGGACAGATACAACAGGGACAGATACAACAGGGACAGATACAACAGGGACAGATACAACAGGGACAGATACAACAGATACAACAGGGACAGATACAACAGGGACAGATACAACAGGGACAGATACAGATACAAGGGACAGATACAACAGGGACAGATACAACAGGGACAGATACAACAGGGACAGATACAACAGGGACAGATACAACAGGGACAGATACAACAGGGACAGATACAACAGGGACAGATACAACAGGGACAGATACAACAGATACAACAGATACAACAGGGACAGATACAACAGGGACAGATACAACAGGGACAGATACAACAGATACAACAGATACAACAGATACAACAGATACAACAGGGACAGATACAACAGGGACAGATACAACAGGGACAGATACAACAGGGACAGATACAACAGGGACAGATACAACAGATACAACAGATACAACAGGGACAGATACAACAGGGACAGATACAACAGGGACAGATACAACAGGGACAGATACAACAGGGACAGATACAACAGGAACACAGGGACAGATCTGGTAGAAATACAGGATGTCATTCCCAATGGGATCCTACAGACGCATCTTGAGTCATCAGCTGACCTCTCTTTGTGTAGTCATGATTCATATGTCATTTCTGTACATTGTAATACATGCTTCAACAGATAGCACACAATGATTTATTAACAGTTTATTAATCGATAATTAGTATTTATTCGAAGAACTTTAAAAAAACAAGCAACACCAAACTACTCCCCTTGCAAATCAGGAATCCACAGTATCACAGTGAGACTGTGGTTACGTCTTAAATACGTATTTTCTCTACATAATGCACCGTGCAGGGAATAGGGACCGATTTGGGACAGCGCCTGGGCCTTACCTACCCAGAACCCCCTGCGGCTCTGTGTCCCATCATGTCTGACGTCTCGTTGCTTTTCTGACTCTATCCCCTGTGTTACTCTGACACCTGAGACACGCTTTTAGCCAGGGTTAAAAAAAAATGTAATTTACCCCTGGAGGCTAAGGAAGGCAACACCATGTCTTAACAAACTGGCCGTGCCTTGGAGAGGGGGAGAAATGTAAGGAGGAATGCTAATGTCTTGGTTATTTATTCTGCATTTCAGTACACAAACCAGCCCATTCATATATCTTACAAAGCAAACACCGAATTGGATACAGAGGACAGACGAGACAGAGAGAGAGAGAGAGAGAGACAGAGAGAGAGAGACAGAGAGAGAGAGACAGAGAGAGAGAGACAGGGCGAGAGAGAGAGAGAGAGAGAGAGGGAGAGAAAACAGAGACAGAGACAGAGACAGAGACAGAGACAGAGACAGAGACAGAGACAGAGACAGAGATAGAGACAGAGACAGAGACAGAGACAGAGAGAGAGAGAGACAGAGACAGAGACAGAGAGACAGAGAGAGAGACAGGGCAAGACAGAGACAGAGACAGAGAGAGACAGAGTCAGAGAGAGAGACAGAGACAGAGACAGAGAGAGACAGAGACAGAGAGAGAGACAGGGCGAGACAGAGAGAGACGGAGTCAGAGACAGAGAGAGAGAGACAGAGACAGAGACAGAGACAGAGAGACAGAGAGAGAGACAGGGCGAGACAGAGACAGAGACAGAGACAGAGACAGAGACAGAGACAGAGACAGAGACAGAGACAGAGACAGACAGAGACAGAGACAGACAGAGAGAGAGAAACAGGATCATAAAGTTGGACAAAAAATAAAGAGAGATAACTGAAGAATTGACAGAAGACACTTTATATACAGATGTATGATCTTCATTTGATCACTCTTTTGTTGCTGAGAAATGTCCTTCAATTCAATTTCTATTCAATGTTTAAAAAGTCTTCTAAAGTTTGTAATTTCCACTTTAAAACGTCAGACTTGATTTGCCCTAACAAAACATCTATTAACACCGACAAAAAAAATGTCCATTAATTATAATCCATAAAGTAATGAACATTTTCTATTGCTGTAGAATTATTTTTCTACTGTAGCACATTGTCTCAAATTAAGATCCTCCATCTGTAGAGGCATCAATAAAGCCAAATCCCAAAATATGATGCTGACGCGTCGTGACCTGTGCCTGTCTCCTACAGCTGTGGTGTATCATTGCATTGTGTGGGGCGGTTAGGGAACTCTGAATCAAACCTGAGTATCCCCTCGCTCCACCTTATGAAAGGAAATGCCCTTTGACCCCCCCTACAGTTGGGTAATCTTAGGAGCCTGTCCATTAAATTGTAATTAAAACCTCAAGTAATTTGATCTTTTTTTAACTAGGCAAGGCAGTTAAGAACAAATTATTATTTTCAATGACAGCCTAGGAACAGTGGGTTAACTGCCTGTTCAGGGGCAGAACGACTGATTTGTACCTTGTCAGCTCGGGGGTATGAACTTGCAACCTTCCGGTTGACTAGTCCACCAATCTAACCACTAGGCTACCCTGCCGCCCCAAATGAGCTGCTCTATCGTCCCACTGCTGAGTTTAATGGGCTGCTTGCTCTGACACGGATAATATATTTAACTAAAAACTTTTTTTCCTGATTCTTAACTTGTTAACTTGCTGTTTCAGTATACGTTACATTGTTTATGTTGCTTTCCGATGGTTTTGGTATAGAGCAGAGCTCACACTGTTTTATCGGTCTGGGACCTGACAGGTTGCATTGTGTTCTCTTCCAATACGCCTGAACTCTTATCAAGAGAGGGATTGTTTCCTTCTCCACTGGGTAAAAGAGAGAGAAAGAGCAAGTGAAAAAAAGGGGGAGAGATAGATGATGAGAACTTGAAACGCTGAGGAACAAATAATGGAAACGTTATTAGAGAAAGACATATGATTCTAACTAGACAAAACTCCAGAGCCTGAGGGCTGAGATATGTGTTTGCATTTCTTCCACAATGGTACCTTAAGTCTGACGTGGTTAAGTCTGAGGCTTTGAGCTGGAGGAGCATTACTTAGTCCTAACTTGAGACTCAGGGTCATCTGGAGTAGAGGAAGTAGAAGAAAGAGAGGAAGGAGAGGAAGGAGAGGACAGAGAGGAGAGAGAGGAAGGAGAGGAGGGAAAGGAAGGAGAGGAGGGATAGGAAGGGAGAGGAAGGAGAGGAAGGGAGAGGAGAGAGAGGAGAGATAGGAAGGAGAGGAGGGAAAGGAAGGGAGAGGAAGGGAGATGAAGGAGAGGAAGGGAGAGGAGAGAGAGGAAGGAGAGGAGGGAAAGGAAGGATAGGATGGGAGAGGAATCAGAGGAAGGAGAGGACAGAGAGGAGAGAGAGGAAGGAGAGGAGGGAAAGGAAGGGAGAGACCAAGGAGAGGAAGGGAGAGGATAGAGAGGAGAGAGAGGAGAGAGAGGAAGGAGAGGAAGGAGAAGACAGAGAGGAGAGAGAGGAAGGAGAGGAGGGAAAGGAAGGGAGAGGGAGAGGAAGGAGAGGACAGAGAGGAAGGAGAGGAAGGAGAGGAAGGAAAGGAAGGGAGAGGAAGGGAGAGGAAGGAGAGGAAGGGAGAGGAGATAGAGGAGAGAGAGGAAGGAGAGGAAGGGAGTAGAGAGAGAGGGAGAGAGGAAGGAGAGGAGGGAAAGGAAGGGAGAGGAAGGAGAGGACGGGAGAGGAGAGAGAGGAGAGAGAGGAAGGGAGAGGAAGGAGAGGAAGGGAGAGAAAGGATAGGAGGGGAGAGGAGAGAGAGGAGAGAGAGGAAGGAGAGGAAGGAGAGGACAGAGAGGAGAGAGAGGAAGGAGAGGAAGGAGAGGACAGAGAGGAAGGAGAGGGAGGAGAGGAAGGGAGAGGAAGGGAGAGGAAGGAGAGGAAGGGAGAGGAGAGAGAGGAAGGAGAGGAAGGGAGAGGAGAGAGGGGAGAGAGAGGAAGGAGAGGAGGGATAGGAAGGGAGAGGAAGGAGAGGAAGGGAGAGGAGAGAGAGGAGAGAGAGGAAGGAGAGGTGGGAAAGGAAGGGAGAGGAAGGAGAGGAAGGAGAGGACAGAGAGGAGAGAGAGGAAGGAGAGGAGGGAAAGGAAGGGAGAGGAAGGAGAGGAAGGGAGAGGAGAGGAGGGAAAGGAGGGGAAGGAGAGGAAGGAGTGGAAGGAGAGGAAGGAGAGGAAAAGGAGGAAGGAGAGGAAAGAGAGGAAGGAGAGGAAGGAGAGGAATGATAGGAAGGAGAGGAAGGATAGGAAGGAGAGGAAGGATAGGAAGGAGAGGAAGGATAGGAAAGATAGGAAGGAGAGGAGGGGAGAGGAAGGATAGGACGGAGAGGAAGGATAGGAAGGAGATGAAGGATGGGAAAAGGAGGAATGGAGAGGAAGGATAGGAGGGAGAGGAGAGGAGGGAAAGGCAGGGAGAGGAAGGAGAGGAAGGAGAGAAAGGAGGGGAATGAGAGGAAGGAGAGGAAGGAGAGGAGGGGAGAGGAAGGATAGGATAGGAGGGAGAGGAAAAGGAGGAAGGGAGAGGAAGGATAGGAGGGGAGAGGAAGGATAGGAGGGAGATGAGAGGAGGGAAAGGAAGGGAGAGGAAGGAGCGGAAGGAGAGAAAGGAGAGAAAGGAGGGGAAGGAGAGGAAGGAGAGGAAGGAGAAGAAGGAGAGGAAAAGGAGGAAGGAGAGGAATGAGAAGAAGGAGAGGAAAAGGAGGAATGAGAGGAAGGATAGGAAATGGAGGAAGGAGAGGAAGGAGAGAAAGGAGAGAAAGGAGGGGAAGGAGAGGAAGGAGAGGAAGGAGAAGAAGGAGAGGAAAAGGAGGAAGGGAGAGGAAGGATAGGAGGGGAGAGGAAGGATAGGAGGGAGAGGAAGGAGAGGAAGGAAAGGAAAGAGAGGAAGGAGAGGAAAGAGAGGAAGGATAGGAACGATAGGAACGATATGAGGGAAATGAAGGATAGGAGGGAAAGGAGGGGAGAGGAAGGAGAGGAAGGATAGGAAGGAGAGGAGGGATAAGAGGGGAGAGGAGGGATAGGAGGGAAATGAAGGATAGGAGGGAAAGGAGGGGAGGAAGAAGAAGAGGGAGAGGAGGAAGCAGAGGGAGGGGAGGGATAGGAGGGGAGAGGAAAGAGAGGAAAAAGTGAGGAAGAAGAGGAAGGAGGGGAGGTAGAGGGAGAGGAGGAAGCAGGGGGAGGGGAGGAAGAAGAAGAGGGAGAGGAGGAAGCAGAGGGAGGGGAGGAAGAAGAAGAGGGAGAGGAGGAAGCAGAGGGAGGGGAGCGAGAGGAAATAGAGTACCAACAACCCCTTGGAGGGGGATGATGAAGGAGAGCCTGCACTCAGCTTTAATTGGAAGGAAGG
>NC_060181.1:92120772-92288272 GCF_021184085.1 Oncorhynchus gorbuscha | reverse complement strand
TGACATGATTCCTCACCTATATCACCACAGGCTAAATCCATGGCTTGCAGCAGATTTACTCTGGTGTAGGGTTGTCTATCATACACTTTCCATCTCCAAGAGGAGAAAAACTCCTCAATCGGATTCAGGAAAGGCGAGTATGAAGGGAGGTACAAGTTCATAAACTGCCCATTGATGTTAAACCATTCCCTTACCTGAGCAGCTCGGTGGAAACTGACATTGTCCCACACTATCACATAGATGGGAATGGGATTCTCATTTAGCTCTTGACCCTGCTGCTCTTGAACCTGCATCTCAAATAAAATATATCTTAGATTGGCAATAAATCTTAGAAGGTGCTGGTTGTTATAAGGCCCGAGTGTAACATGGTGATGTAGAACACCATGGTTGCTAATAGCAGCACAGATTGTTACATTGCCACCTCGTTGACAAGGGACTTCAACAATGGCCCGCTGTCCAATCACAGCCTCTCCTTCTCCTCTTTGTTAGATTGAAGCCTGCTTCATCTACAAAAGATGAACTCATGGGGTCTGTCCAAGGATTCCAAGTCAAATATTGTCTGTGTAGAAATACAATATACTGTATGTAGGATTTTGTAAGTCGTGCAGAGACAGTGCCATACTGTAGAGTACAATTAGGCTTCTGATTCACATACATTGTATGTACTGAAGAGTAATGTCATTCACATAGTATGTGTTAGTACTGTAGACAATCTGGATTACAGTAAATGTTTCTGAATGTACACTTACTTGCACATACTGAGCTCTCAGTTCTTTCACCCTTGGTGAGTTGCGCTCAAAATGTATACTTGTTTCATTCGCATCCTGTTACGATGGAGGACACGGTCAATTGTGGAAATGCTCACACTGTCGATTCCCTGGAAGTGTGTGTTGTCTTGTATCACTCTGTGTTGTCTTTGTGGATTTCACGTATTGCATTATCTTGAAGGACCAGGCCAACTATAACGTCCTCTTGCTCCCGAGTGAATATAGCTGTCCTTCCACCTGCATGTGGCAGCCTTGCAATTCTACAAAAAGTAGTTGTGCATTTACAAAACATGCAGTACAATACATACAGTGATTAACTTGACACATGTCTATTGAAACAGCTGCATATAGTGTAGTACAGTAAATTTGCAATTACAAAAATACAGTAGTATACTGTACCTGTTCTCTTCTCTGAATGTCCTTACTGTGGACACAGAAAATCGGCTCAAATTGGGTTGCACTCTAAGTCCTGCTTCCTTCATTGTCAGTCCATGGACAATAACATGGTCTATAACTGTTGCTCGAATTTCATCAGATATTTCCACTCTTTGTCTTCCTCTTCGTCCTCCTCTTCCTCTTTCTTGCCCTCCTCTTCCTCCTCGTCGCCCACCTCGCATACGCACTCATCCTCGTCCTCTCACATTGTTTCTTCTATCCATTCTCAGACTTTCTCCTTCCCACCTTCAACAACCTGTTTGCTCTCTGAACTGGCTTATATTGGTTGAGTCGCATCATTTGAAACAGATTAAATCCATTTTGAGTGGTTGTGTTCAATGAATGACATGTGTTCTCTATTTGTATTTGATTGTTGCACTTGTGTTTACCAGTATGGATAACATGTGCATTAGAGTGCAGAATGTGTTTTGAGAATGAGAATGTGTTTAGAGTTTTGTTGAAAAGTCTAAGTGAGATCTGCAAATTGTGTTTTACCATGTGAAATGGTTTAAGGTACTGACAACAGACTGCATAATTAGCTAAATGAGTCCAGGCAACTGGGAACTTTGTTCAGCCAATGGGTTTTAGTGTTTTAGCAATTGAGAAAAACTGTAAATCCACTTCAATCAGTGGAGATGAAGGGGAGGAGAAAAGTTAATGGTTGGACCCTTTTATTAAATGTTTTGCCCAAATCCCAAATCTAACTGCAGGTACCTCAGGACCTGAAACAAGGATATGCATATTCTTGATACCATTTGAAATGAAACACTTTGAAGTTTGTGGAAATGTGAAATGAATGTAAGAGAATATAACACATTAGATCTGGTAAAAGATAATACAAAGAAAAACATTTTGTTTTGTGTTATGTTTTTTTTCAACGTCATCTTTGAAATGCAAGAGAAAGGCCATAATGTATTTTTCCAGCTCAGGTGCAATTTACATTTTTGGCCACTAGATGGAAGCAGTCTATGTGCAACGTTTTAGACTGATCCAATGAACCATTGCATACCTGTTCAAAAAGTTGTATCAAGACTGCCCAAATGGTCGATTAATATATTTTCAAGTGCACTTTCCTCAAACAATAGCAGGGTATTATTTCACTGTAATAGCTGTTGGACAGTGCACTAGGACAGTAATTGACAATAATTTAAGCTTCCTGCTCACATCAGATATGTCTATGCCCTGGGATTTTGTTGTTTTTGTTACTTACAACCTCATGTTAATCACATTAGCCTACATTAGTTCAACCATCCCGCGGGGGGACACCGATCCCATAGACGTTAAATGGCGTAATTTAGTGGGTTCACCGGTTTGAGTGTGTCAAGAACAGCAACGCTGCTGGGTTTTTCACACTCAAGAGTTTCCAGTGTTTATCAAGAATGGTCCACCACCCAAAGGACATCCAGACAACTTGACACAACTGTCAAGTTGCACCAAAGGACTTTCTTCTGAAACTCGTCAGCCAATTCCACGTTCTGAGAATTGAAGGCTTTTCCATGCGAGAAATTACCAAGAAACTGAAGATCTCGTGCAACTCTGTTTACTACTCCCTTCGCAGAACAGCACAAACTAGCTCTAACCCGAATAGAAAAAGGAGTGGGAGGCCCCGGTGCACAACTGAGCAAGAGGACAATTACTTTAGAGTGTCAAGTTTGAGAAACAGATGCCTCAACTGGCAGCTTCATTAAATAGTACCTGCAAAGCACCTTTCTCAATGTCAACAGTGAAGTGGCGACTCTGGGATGCTGGTCTTCTAGGCAGAATTGCAGTGAAAAAGACATATCTCAGACTGGCCAATAAAAATAAAGTATTAAGAGGAGCAATAGAACAACGACTAAGGACAGGCTTTTTCTTATTTACAATAATGGCCAACCGGGGAACAGTGGGTTAACTCCCTTGTTCAGGGGCAGGAAGACAGATGTTGACCTTGTCAGCTCGGGGGATTCAATCTAGCAACCTTTCAGTTAATGGCCCAAAGCTCTAACCACTAGGCTACCTACCACCACTATACTACTACTGCTGCAGCTCTGTACATATACTGTATGTACTACTTCTACTACTGCTGGTGCTGCTCTGTTTACAGTATTTACAGTTTACCGTTTACAGTATACAGTCATGCAATAAAATGCAAATTAATTACTTGAAAATCATGCAATTTGATTTTCTGGATTTTTGTTTTAGATTCTGTCTCTCACAGTTGAAGTGTACCTATGATAAAAAAGTACAGACCTCTACATGCTTTGTAAGTAGGAAAACCTGCAAAATCGGCAGTGTATCAAACACTTGTTCTCCCCACTGTATATTATACTACCACTGCAACAACTGCTGCTTCAGCTCTGTATGCTGCTGGGGAAAGAGAACTGAAAAAGTCACAAGGCAGAGGAATCAATTCAGCTCACAAATCAAATTAGGATAAAACTGGGAAGAATGTCAGTGAGAGAGAAAGTGTGTGTGTCAGTTGGAGCGAGTGGTCGCATCTGCACGTCGCTCCAACGGGTAGTATAACTTTTTCATTATATCTCGGTTTGATTTGTCTTATCTTAGCAATTTCTTCTCAGCTAGCTACATAGCCGTCTTTGTATCAAAGATAATTGCGTAATTATCGTATTTCGCCGTCCTAACGTAGTCTTCACTAGCCAGCTAGCTAACGTCCACTGATTAGCTGCACTGAGAAACTTTTACACTCAACTGAACGACTTGATTAGTTTAGTGTTAGCTACCTACATAGCTGTCTTTGCTGTCTTCGTATCATCGTATCATCGTATCCAAGATAATTGTGTTGTTTAGGTTTAGAGTGTGTAGTCTTAGAGTGATTATCTTAATTTACCGAGGTTAGCTAGCCAGCTATTTGTCGTCCTTAACGTAGGTGACTCTGCTAGCTAGCCAACAGCTAGCCAACGCTAGCCAACGTCTTCTGTATAGAACTCAACTACCCGGTCGCATTCACAGGTTGTATCACATTTTCACTTCATTTCATTACAGTACAACGGTTTGATTTGTTTGATCGTAGCTAGCTACTTAGCTAGCTACATAGCCGTCTTTGTATCAAAGATAATTGTGTAGTCTAGAGCGATTTTCTAGGTTCGCTAGCCATCTATTGTCGTTCTTTTAACGCAACGTAACGTAAACAACACTGCTAGCTAGCCTGCTAGCCCCGAATAGCAACACTGCAGAAACTATTACACTCAACGGAATGACTTGATTAGTGTAGTGTCAACAACGCACCCACTGCCAGCTGGCCTACTTCAGCAGTACTGTATCATTTTAATCATTTTAGTCAATAAGATTCTTGCTACGTAGCTTAACTTTCTGAACATTCGAGACGTGTAGTCCACTTGTCATTCCAATCTCCTTTGCATTAGCGTAGCCTCTTCTGTAGCCTGTCAACTATGTGTCTGTTTATCCCTGTTCTCTCCTCTCTGCACAGACCATACAAACGCTCCTCACCGCGTGGCCGCGGCCACCCTACTCTGGTGGTCCCAGCGCACGACCCACGTGGAGTTCCAGGTCTCCGGTAGCCTCTGGAACTGCCAATCTGCGGTCAACAAGGCAGAGTTCATCTCAGCCTATGCCTCCCTCCAGTCCCTCGACTTCTTGGCACTGACGGAAACATGGATCACCACAGACAACACTGCTACTCCTACTGCTCTCTCTTCGTCCGCCCACGTGTTCTCGCACACCCCGAGAGCGTCTGGTCAGCGGGGTGGTGGCACCGGGATCCTCATCTCTCCCAAGTGGTCATTCTCTCTTTCTCCCCTTACCCATCTGTCTATCGCCTCCTTTGAATTCCATGCTGTCACAGTTACTAGCCCTTTCAAGCTTAACATCCTTATCATTTATCGCCCTCCAGGTTCCCTCGGAGAGTTCATCAATGAGCTTGATGCCTTGATAAGCTCCTTTCCTGAGGACGGCTCACCTCTCACAGTTCTGGGCGACTTTAACCTCCCCACGTCTACCTTTGACTCTTTCCTCTCTGCCTCCTTCTTTCCACTCCTCTCCTCTTTTGACCTCACCCTCTCACCTTCCCCCCTACTCACAAGGCAGGCAATACGCTCGACCTCATCTTTACTAGATGCTGTTCTTCCACTAACCTCACTGCAACTCCCCTCCAAGTCTCCGACCACTGCCTTGTATCCTTTTCCCTCTCGCTCTCATCCAACACCTCCCACACTGCCCCTACTCGGATGGTATCGCGCCGTCCCAACCTTCGCTCTCTCTCCCCCGCTACTCTCTCCTCTTCCATCCTATCATCTCTTCCCTCCGCTCAAACCTTCTCCCACCTATCTCCTGATTCTGCCTCCTCAACCCTCCTCTCCTCCCTCTCTGCATCCCTTGACTCTCTATGTCCCCTATCCTCCAGGCCGGCTCGGTCCTCCCCTCCCGCTCCGTGGCTCGATGACTCATTGCGAGCTCACAGAACAGGGCTCCGGGCAGCCGAGCGGAAATGGAGGAAAACTCGCCTCCCTGCGGACCTGGCATCCTTTCACTCCCTCCTCTCTACATTTTCCTCCTCTGTCTCTGCTGCTAAAGCCACTTTCTACCACGCTAAATTCCAAGCATCTGCCTCTAACCCTAGGAAGCTCTTTGCCACCTTCTCCTCCCTCCTGAATCCTCCCCCCCCCCCTCCTCCCTCTCTGCAGATGACTTCGTCAACCATTTTGAAAAGAAGGTCGACGACATCCGATCCTCGTTTGCTAAGTCAAACGACACCGCTGGTTCTGCTCACACTGCCCTACCCTGTGCTCTGACCTCTTTCTCCCTCTCTCTCCAGATGAAATCTCGCGTCTTGTGACGGCCGGCCGCCCAACAACCTGCCCGCTTGACCCTATCCCCTCCTCTCTTCTCCAGACCATTTCCGGAGACCTTCTCCCTTACCTCACCTCGCTCATCAACTCATCCCTGACCGTTGGCTACGTCCCTTCCGTCTTCAAGAGAGCGAGAGTTGCACCCCTTCTGAAAAAACCTACACTCGATCCCTCCGATGTCAACAATTACAGACCAGTATCCCTTCTTTCTTTTCTCTCCAAAACTCTTGAACGTGCCGTCCTTGGCCAGCTCTCCCGCTATCTCTCTCTGAATGACCTTCTTGATCCAAATCAGTCAGGTTTCAAGACTAGTCATTCAACTGAGACTGCTCTCCTCTGTATCACGGAGGCGCTCCGCACTGCTAAAGCTAACTCTCTCTCCTCTGCTCTCATCCTTCTAGATCTATCGGCTGCCTTCGATACTGTGAACCATCAGATCCTCCTCTCCACCCTCTCCGAGTTGGGCATCTCCGGCGCGGCCCACGCTTGGATTGCGTCCTACCTGACAGGTCGCTCCTACCAGGTGGCGTGGCGAGAATCTGTCTCCTCACCACGCGCTCTCACCACTGGTGTCCCCCAGGGCTCTGTTCTTGGCCCTCTCCTATTCTCGCTATACACCAAGTCACTTGGCTCTGTCATAACCTCACATGGTCTCTCTTATCATTGCTATGCAGACGACACACAATTAATCTTCTCCTTTCCCCCTTCTGATGACCAGGTGGCGAATCGCATCTCTGCATGTCTGGCAGACATATCAGTGTGGATGACGGATCACCACCTCAAGCTGAACCTCGGCAAGACGGAGCTGCTCTTCCTCCCGGGAAGGACTGCCCGTTCCATGATCTCGCCATCACGGTCGACAACTCCATTGTGTCCTCCTCCCAGAGCGCCAAGAACCTTGGCGTGATCCTGGACAACACCCTGTCGTTCTCAACTAACATCAAGGCGGTGGCCCGTTCCTGTAGGTTCATGCTCTACAACATCCGCAGAGTACGACCCTGCCTCACACAGGAAGCGGCGCAGGTCCTAATCCAGGCACTTGTCATCTCCCGTCTGGATTACTGCAACTCGCTGTTGGCTGGGCTCCCTGCCTGTGCCATTAAACCCCTTCAACTCATCCAGAACGCCGCAGCCCGTCTGGTGTTCAACCTTCCCAAGTTCTCTCACGTCACCCCGCTCCTCCGTTCTCTCCACTGGCTTCCAGTTGAAGCTCGCATCCGCTACAAGACCATGGTGCTTGCCTACGGAGCTGTGAGGGGAACGGCACCTCAGTACCTCCAGGCTCTGATCAGGCCCTACACCCAAACAAGGGCACTGCGTTCATCCACCTCTGGCCTGCTCGCCTCCCTACCACTGAGGAAGTACAGCTCCCGCTCAGCCCAGTCAAAACTGTTCGCTGCCCTGGCCCCCCAATGGTGGAACAAACTCCCTCACGACGCCAGGACAGCGGAGTCAATCACCACCTTCCGGAGACACCTGAAACCCCACCTCTTTAAGGAATACCTAGGATAGGTTAAGTAATCCCTCTCACCCCACCCCCCCCTAAGTTTTAGATGCACTATTGTTAAGTGACTGTCCCACTGGATGTCATAAGGTGAATGCACCAATTTGTAAGTCGCTCTGGATAAGAGCGTCTGCTAAATGACTTAAATGTAAATGTAAATGTAAATGTAGTGTAGTGTAATGTGTATTCTGTCTGTCTGTGTATGTGTCTGTGTGTGCACGCGGGTGTGCGTTTGTGTGTGCACGTGGGTGTGCATGTGTGTGTGTGTGTGTGTGTGTGTGTGTGTGTGTGTGTGTGTGTGTGTGTGTGTGTGTGTGTGTGTGTGTGTGTGTGTGTGTGTGTGTGTGTGTGTGTGTGTGTGTGTGTGTGTGTGTGTGTGTGTGCACGTGGGAGTGCGTGAGCATGCTTGACTTTCTTATGTTGGTGAAAAATGGAGACAGGGATAGTAAAAACGCGTTAGATTTCGTTCCTCTGTGCCAGAAGGAAATCTTTCATGTTCATTTGCTCGCTGTGAATCCAACATCAATCAGTTCAATTCATTTTTATGTTCATTCATTTTTCATCACCACTTTATGTTTGAGCCTGTCATTACACAGGCAAATATACTGACTAGGTAACGGTTGCATTAGGCCGATACAGAAAAGAAAATAACTCATATAAAATCCGTTATTAAAATATCTTGAAAATCTTTTCTGAAGTAGTATTTCAAAAGTTCAAGTTTTCACAGTTAGTAATAAAAACCATAGTGGGCAATGGTGTCATGTTTGTCATTTATTATCTTGTCTTGTCCCTGTGCTTCCCATTCTATTCGTTTCCCTCTGCTGGTCTTATTTGGTTCTTTCCCTCCTTCTAGCCCTCTCTCTCCCCTCCCTCTCTCACTCTCTTTCTCTTTTCTATCGTTCCGTTCCTGCTCCCAGCTGTTCCTATTCCCTAATCATCATTTAGTCTTCCCACCTGTTCCCGATCCTTTCCCCTGATTAGAGTCCCTATTTATTCCTTTGTGTTCCGTTCCCAACTCGGTTCCTTGTATTGTATTCACCATGCTGTGATTTTTCAGCCCTGTCCTGTCGTGTTTTTTGCCGTGATTGTGTATCACCCTGTCCTGTCGTGTTTTGTGCCTTCATCAGACGCTGCGTGTGAGCAGGTGTCTCAGTCGACCACGGCCTGCGCTCCAGGATAACCTGCAGTCTGTGGCCGCTTCTCCAGCTGTTTTCCCCTCTACAAATCTAGAGGATGTCAGTTATTCCGTTTTGAACATTATTAAACTCTGTTTCTGTTAAGTCGCTTTTGGGTCCTCTTTACCTGCATGACAGAAGGAATTGACCAAGGAATGGACCCAGCGACTTCAGACGCTGTTTACACTGCCGTTCAAGATGTCGAGAGCCATCTGCAGACACGAGCAGGAATTGTCTGCTGCTCGCCATGCCGTGGAGAACCTGGCCGCTCAGGTTTCCGACCTCTCTGGACAGTTCCAGAGTCTACGTCTCGTGCCACCTGTTACTTCCTGGCCTGCGAGCCTCCAGAACCTAGGGTTAATAACCCACCTTGCTACTCCGGGCAGCCCACTGAGTGCCGCTCCTTTCTCACGCAGTGTGAGATTGTGTTCTCTCTCCAACCCAACACATACTCTAGAGAGAGAGCTCGAGTTGCTTACGTCATTTCACTCCTTACTGGCCGGGCTCGAGAATGGGGCACAGCTATCTGGGAGGCAAGGGCTGATTGCTCTAACAAATTCCAGAACTTTAAAGAGGAGATGATTCGGGTTTTTGACCGTTCAGTTTTTGGTGGGGAGGCTTCTAGGGCCCTGGCTTCCTTATGCCAAGGTGAACGGTCCATAACGGATTATTCCATTGAGTTTGCACTCTTGCTGCCTCTAGTGAGTGGAACGAGCCGGCGCTGCTAGCTCGTTTTCTGGAGGGACTCCACGCAGTGGTTAAGGATGAGATTCTCTCCCGGGAGGTTCCTTCAGATGTGGACTCTTTGATTGCTCTCGCCATCCGCATAGAACGACGGGTAGATCTTCGTCACCGGGCTCGTGGAAGAGAGCTCGCATCAACGGTGTTTCCCTGCTCCGCATCGCAACCATCTCCCTCCTCTGGCTTTGAGACTGAGCCCATGCAGCTGGGAGGGATTGCATCTCGACTAAGGAGAGGGAACGGAGGATCACCAACCGCCTGTGCCTCTATTGCGGAGTTGCTGGACATTTTGTTAATTCATGTCCAGTAAGAGGCCAGAGCCCATCAGTTAGCGGAGGGCTACTGGTGAGCGCTTATCAGGTCCCTTCATCTAGATCTTGTACTCTATGTCGGTCCATCTACGCTGGACCGGTTCGGGTGCACATGCAGTGCCTTGATTGACTCTGGGGCTGAGGGTTGTTTCATGGACGAAGCATGGGTTCGGAAACATAACATTCCTTTCAGACCGTTAGACAAGCCTACGCCCATGTTTGCCAGTCATCTTCCCAGTATCAAATTTGAGACACTACCTTTAACTCTCACAGTATCTGGTAACCACAGTGAGACTATTTCTTTTTTGATTTTCCGTTCACCGTTTACACCTGTTGTTTTGGGTCATCCTGGCTAGTATGTCATAATCCTTCTATTAATTGGTCTAGTAATTCTATCCTATCCTGGAACGTTTCTTGTCATGTGAAGTGTTTAATGTCTGCCATCCCTCCCGTTTCTTCTCTCCCTACTTCTCAGGAGGAACCTGGCTCATTTGACAGGAGTGCCGGAGGAATATCATGATCTGCGCACGGTCTTCAGTCGGTCCCGAGCCAACTCCCTTCCTCCTCACCGGTAGTATGATTATAGTATTGATCTCCTTCCAGGGACCACGCCTCCTCGAGGTAGACTATACTCATCTGTCGGTCTTGAACGTAAGGCTCTCGAGGATTATTTGTCTGTGTCTCTTGACTCGGTACCATAGTGCCTTCTTCTTCTCCGGCCGGGGCGGGGTTTTTTTGTTAAGAAGAAGGACGGTACTCTGCGCCCCTGCACTGGTTTCGAGGGCTGAATGACATAACGGTTAAGAATCGTTATCCGCTTTTATGTCATCAGCCTTCGAGATTCTGCAGGGAGCCAGGTGCTTTACTAAGTTGGACTTGTAACGCTTACCATCTCGTGCGCATCAGAGAGGGGGTTGAGTGGAATCAGCTTTAACAATGTTAGGGCATTTTGAGTACCGGGTTCTGCCGTTCGGTCTCGCCAATGCGCCAGCTGTTTTTCAGGCATTAGTTAATGATGTTCTGAGAGACATGCTGAACATTTTTGTTTTTGTCTATCTTGACGATATCCTGATTTTTTCTCCGTCACTCGAGATTCATGTTCCACGTTCGACGTGTTCTACAGCGCCTTTTAGAGAATTGTCTCACGTAAAGGCTGAGAAGTGCTCTTTTCATGTCTCCTCCTATTACTTTTCTCAGTTCCGTTATTTCCGCTGAAGGCATTCAGATGGATTCCGCTAAGGTCCAAGCTGTCAGTGATTGGCCCTCCAAGGTCATGCCATTTGCAGCGCTTTTAGGTTTCGCTTTTTTCTATCGGTGTTTATTGTAACTGTCAAGTTGCTGCCCCTTCACAGCTCTTACTTCTGTCAAGACGTGTTTTAAGTGGTCCGGTTCCGCCCAGGGAGCTTTTGATCTTCTAAAAGAACGTTTTACGTCCGCTCCTATCCTCGTTACTCCTGACGTCACTAGACAATTCATTGTCGAGGTTGTTCTTCAGAGGTAGGCGTGGGAGCCATTCTATCCCAGCGCTTCCAGTCTGACGATAAGGTTCATCCGTGCGCTTATTTTTCTCACGCCTGTGCTGCCATCTGAGCGCAACTATGATGTGGGTTCGTGAACTTTCGCCATCCGCTTAGCCCTGGCAATGGCAATCAGTGGTTGAGGCGACCGTTTTTGTCGTTTGGACAGACCATAAGAACCTTGAAACATCCGTTCTGCCAAACGACTTAATGCCCGTCAAGCTCGTTGGGCGTTGTTTTTCGCTCAATAGTTTGTGATTTCTTCCTGGGTAGCAAGAACAAAGCCTGATGCCTTATCCCGTCTGTTTAGTTCTTCTGTGGCTTCTACTGATCCCGAGGGGATTCTTCCTTATGGGCGTGTTGTCGGGTTGACAGTCTGGGGAATTGAAAGACAGGTTAAAAGCACTCACGCACACTGCGAGCCGCGCATTGTCCTAGTAACCTCCTTTCGTTCCTGTTTCCACTCGTCTGGCTGTTCTTCAGTGGGCTCACTCTGCCAAGTTAGCTGGTCATCCCGGTGTTCGAGGCACTCTTGCATCTATTCGCCAGCGCTTTTGGTGGCCGACTCAGGAGCGTGACACGCGCCGTTTCGTGGCTGCGTGTTCAGACTGCGCAGAAGAAGTCTGGTAATTTTTTTCTGCTTCTGCTCCTGGTCTTGCTGGGTCTCAGTCTGTTCCCTGCCATCGCATCTCTCCTGTTCTTGTCCCTGCCCTTGCTGTGTCTCAGTCTGTCCCTAGTTCTCATTTTTTTTTTAGAGTAGTACCCTAGTTTCCCTTTTTATCGTTTTTGTTACGGTCCTGAGGAGAGGAGTTGGGTTCTTTCTCGGGACGTGCTGGACCGTTTGATCTATGATTTCCTCCGTTGCCGCCAGTGTTCCTCCTAACGAAGCGCCAGGAGCATAGGTAGTGGGGGTACTGTCATGTTTGTCATTTATTATCTTGTCTTGTCCCTGTGCTTCCCATTCTATTCGTTTCCCTCTGCTGGTCTTATTTGGTTCTTTCCCTCCTTCTAGCCCTCTCTCTCCCCCTCCCTCTCTCACTCTCTCGCTCTCTCTTCTCTCTATCGTTCCGTTCCTGCTCCCAGCTGTTCCTATTCCCCTAATCATCATTTAGTCTTCCCACACCTGTTCCCGATCCTTTCCCTGATTAGAGTCCCTATTTATTCCTTTGTGTTCCGTTCCTGTGCCGTCGGTTCCTTGTATTGTATTCACCATGCTGTGATTGCGTTTCGCCCTGTCCTGTCGTGTTTTTTGCCGTGATTGTGTATCACCCTGTCCTGTCGTGTTTTGTGCCTTCATCAGACGCTGCGTGTGAGCAGGTGTCTCATCGAACGGCCTGCGCCTAGCGACCTGCAGTCTGTGGAACTTCTCCAGCTGTTTTCCCCTCTACAAATCTAGAGGATGTCAGTTATTCCGTTTTGAACATTATTAAACTCTGTTTCTGTTAAGTCGCTTTTGGGTCCTCTTTTACCTGCATGACAAATGGCTGTATATTTTTATATTTATATATTTTTATATTTAGCGTTTCATTGCTTCCAAAAGTAGCTTGTACTTACATTGCTCCTCCGGCATTACAAATACTTTTTCATAGTTTGATGTTGATTTTCAAGTTTAGCATTTTCTGAAAAGTCCCATGTGTAAAAAGAAAATGAAACGGCCATAACACAGTAGCCCAACTCAGGGAAAACTGTTTTCAGGATCGGCCGAATTTCAAGTCAAACTGCAATACTCCCCTTTCAAGTGGAGGGAAGATACACCCCAGATCTGGCTCCAGGATAAATTGATTAAAGGGGGCAGTTCACATCGGTGAGGGAGTGTGATTGTTTTTTTTGTGTTTTTTTTTTGGGGGGGGGGGTCTTGCATTGGAATAGTATTGAATTATGCTAATATCACGCTATACCTAGTAAACATAAAGTTCAAATGTCGAGACCTCTGAGACCATTGATTGAATGCTTTTGAAGTAAAAGCTTGGCAAGGCCGTTTTGGTGAAGAATATAGGCTGCAGATAGAATTAAATTCACCTATAATAAACAGCCTATGTGAATGCAGCTGTCTTACCAAAACAAAGCAAACTAAATGCTGAAAGTAGTAGCCTAGTTATTCCTGCATGCGAACAGAAATACTGAGCAATATATATATATTTTTTAAGTCATTGGCTGTATCTCAATGCACTGCATCTGCCTAAACACGACCTTCCGTATCTGCGGTGGAAGACAGACCATGATGCATCCCGCAAAAATCTAAAGAAAACGGCTGTAGCATCCGAACGGTTTGGCCTACAGAACTAATATGACCACTCTGCAGGAAGATGAGACTCTTACGAACACGAGGGTGTCCATTTTGTTCTGTTCTCGTCTGAATGCAAAATGAATGGAAGTTTGGAGGTTGTTTTGTGCCAACAACAATGTTACTAAATAGGACAGATACTTTCAAAACCTTATTCCTTATGATTCCTTATTTTCTTTATTTCGACTGTCTATTTGGCCATTTATGAATGTGTTATTCAATTCAATAGAATGTATCTATTTCTATTATGAAACATACTGCAATACTGTAAGGGGCGTCGGTTCTTGCTTTGGATTTATGTTTATTGGGATTCATGTTCAGCAGTAACTGAGTATTCCAGCCTCTCTCTTCCTATGAAACATACTGCAATACTGTAAGGGGCGTCAGTTCTTGCTTTGGATTTATGTTTATTGGGATTCATGTTCTGCAGTAACTGAGTATACCAGCATCTCTCATCCTATGAAACAGTTGCTTTTAAATTAATGTTTTTAGACGGAAAACTTGGGTAGGATTCTTGGCTAACCTGGGTTGGCTCATCTGTTCCAAGATCATCAGGAACAGATAGGGGCTGTGGAGTCATTATCCTCGTAGTAGAAAGGAGGGTAGAGTCTGCACACGGCGCTAGCTGGAGCTCGACAGCATTATTGGTCTTGGTGGTGGTCTAAGTGGTTTAATGCTACAGCTGCTACTCATCACTCTACTTCTCTTTTTGGCTTTGTTTGGGTGCTTAGGCAAAGCCAATTTCAGATGTCCATCGTGGCACTGGTTTGAGCTAGCTAATAACGCTAACTCTTTTTTACACGCTAGCTAAGAAGCTAACTAAACTGTGTAGTGGTGGGTCGTGAGGCAGAGTTGAGTGAATCAGCTTTCAATGGTAAATCACATATTACAGGCGGAGGCGTATCACGCTGTTCACTTAGCTAACCAGAGATAAGTGTTTTTTCCCCTGCTTTTTATGGAAACCCAGAGGACTCATACCCAACCACCCCTGTGGCTTTCCATAGTCCCTCTGCTCTTTTGCACATCAGTATCAGTACTTACACACCATCATCTGCTCATCTATCACTCCAGTGTTAATTTGCTAAATTGTAATTACTTCGCTACTATGGCCTATTTATTGCCTTACCTCCTCATGCCATTTACACACACTGTATATAGACTTTCTTTTTTTCTATTGTGTTATTGACTGTATGCTTGTTTATTCCATGTGTAACTCTGTGTTGTTGTTTCTGTCGCACGACTTTGCTTTATCTTGGCCAGGTCGCAGTTGTAAATGGGAACTTGTTCTCAACTAGCCTACCTGGTTTAATAAAGGTGAAATAAAATGAATATCAAAATAAAAAACACACACTGTGCTGACACAGCACAGCAGAGGTTCAGATTTTGTGCCAGCCTGTCACTCAATCATTTGAACATTTTTTGAGTTTTTTACATAAAACAAAAATTTGAATTTCAACTAATAGGGCCCCCTTGTGGAGCCGGGCTCAATATACCCTGATATTCCTGGGATAAAAAAAAATCATCACAGAAACTCCTGGATAGAAACACAGGGGACCAGGCTGAGTAGAATAGATCCTCTCTGTTGAGGGGACGGAATGTTTTCAAGAGAGCCGGCATTTCCAGCCCCGAATCTTTCGTGCTACTGCGATGTTGTAAAAAATAAAAAAAATATTCTGTAGTTAATTGAATGAAACATATCATCATAAAGCTTTGGTCAAAACTCCTGAAGTCATCCAACCATTATAATCAGGGGCGCAGCAAAGCAACTCACAGCCACTTCTCAGAATGGTGCTATATCTCGCAAAATCACTTCATGATTTTGGGCTCCCAAGTGGCGCAGCGGTCTAAGGCACTGCATCTCAGTGGGCGGCGCACAATTGGCCCAGCGTTCTCCAGGTTTAGCTAGTGTAGGCCGTCATTGTAAATAGGAATTTGTTTTTAACTGAGTTAAGTTAAATAAATAAAATATATTAATTAGTATTCTACATAACAAACCAATACCATAGATAATGTTAGGCTTCTGCCAAAAAACATGTTTACGTAGCTAACATTTTGAATTATCGTGCTGAAATGTTGAATTCTTGTTCTCATGCAGACAAACCTCAACGGTACGCTCCAATATGAACAAAATACAGGTGGCTGTGTTTAAGTCCATCTGCTAAAAAAAAACTTTAAAAAACGCAATAAACAGCAGTTAAACTTGTTAACCCTACGTCATTCAAGAAGATCAAAATGCATATTCCCATAAAACGGATTGGCAATCAAATGGCTAGCGTGCTTAGAACATGGACTGTTTCACCTGTTAAAACGTGACAAATGATCATTCGCGGTGGATAGTGATGATGGCCTAATTTACATTAAAGGCTTAATTTGGTGGTTTATGATTTTTATTTAAAAAGGCAATCATTTCAGTTTGGAGGATGCATTGCATTTATATTCTAAAATGATTTTGTAGAACTTTTATTCAGGTAATAATGATGTAATAATAATAATAATAATAATATGTTTCGCTCTAGTAAGCTACCTGAAAATCATGGCACTGTTTACAGTAAATCTAAGGGAATTGCCGTGTCGTGGTCGACTGATAATCCCAGGAACCTTTAGATTGGGACAGCGTCATTGCACCTCTTTGAGATAAGCATGGGAACTCGGCTTGATGAATCAATCAATGTCAGATTTTTTTTGTTTTCACTGAACCACATTTGTATATTTTGATTACAATTAGGCAGGGGAATGTTATCTAAGTTGAGGCGAGTGTTCATGATCATTAGTCTAGCGATTGAAAGCGATGCTTCTCTACACACACAGACACATGCACGCACGCACACACACACACACACGCACGCACGCACGCACACACACACACACACACACACACACACACACACACACACACACACACACACACACACACACACACACACACACACACACACACACACACACACACACACACAGACACACGCACACACGCACACACACACACACACACACAGACACACGCACACACACACACAAGTTAGGCCTATATCTTATCTGATGAGCTTCCATGACGTTTTCCTTAACTTTACAATAGTTTCATGAACCATTTCAGTCACTTAGCCTACTGATGCAAATACACATCTTTACACTTACAAGTCATTGGAAATATTTTCTTCTTGGTCAAAAATGTTCATAAGGCCTACATCATTTCAATAACAATATAGCTGAAACCACTTTTAGATTCATTGAATGTACTATTTAGTCATTGTAGGCTAGGCTACTAGCCTACAAATTTAAAATACTATTGCAACAGTAGTACCACCTACACAGTAACTTCAGATCAGGTTACTGACCACAATCCATTGAATTAATAATGAGAAATGTTGATTATATGGCCATGGAAGTAAACATAGCACAGCAGGAATTGCTGCAGTTAAATTAAATACCTTTCTCAAATAATACATTTACTCCTGTCTCTACAGAAATAAATGAAATACTAAAATAGACTACACCAGAGAGCATAGTTATGTCCTGGACTACTGCACGACAGGAATTGTGAAGAGACACACAGACATTTTTTCTCCATTTTCTATTGCATTTTGAATTGTATTATGTATTGTATTATGCATTGACACGTGATTGGGATACGACTGTGATATGTGGTTGTCTCACCTGGCTGTCTTAAGATGAATGCACTGGCTGTGGGTCGATCTGGATGTCTGCTGAATGGCAAAATATTCTAATGTATGTAAATGTAGTGTTATGTATATGTAAATGTGGTGGTATGTAAATGTAGTGTTATGTATATGTAAATATAGTGTTATGCATATGGAAATGTAGTGGTATGTAAATGTAGTGTTATGCATATGTAAATGTAGGGTTATGTAAATGTAGTGGTATGTAAATGTACATGTAGTGTTATGTAAATGTAAATGTAGTTGTATGTATATGTCAATGTAGTGTTATGTAAATGTAGTGTTATGTATATGTAGTGGTATGTATATGTAAATGTAGTGTTATGTAAATGTAGTGTTATGTATATGTAAATGTAGTGGTATGTATATGTAAATGTAGTGTTATGTATATGTAGTGGTATGTATATGTAAATGTAGTGTTATGTATATGTAAATGTAGTGTTATGTATATGTAAATGTAGTGTTATGTATATGTAGTGGTATGTACATGTAAATGTAGTGGTATGTATATGTAAATGTAGTGTTATGTATATGTAAATGTAGTGTTATGTAAATGTAGTGGTATGTATATGTAAATGTAGTGTTATGTATATGTAAATGTAGTGTTATGTATATGTAAATGTAGTGGTATGTATATGTAAATGTAGTGTTATGTAAATGTAGTGTATGTATATGTAAATGTGTTATGTATATGTAAATGTAGTGTTATGTATATGTAAATGTAGTGGTATGTATATGTAAATGTAGTGTTATGTAAATGTAGTGTTATGTAAATGTAAATGTGGTATGTATATGTAAATGTAGTGTATATGTATTTACAGCTTTTGGAAAGTATTCAGACCATTTAACCTTTTTTCACATTCCGTTACTTTACCGCCTTGTTCTTAAATGGATTAAATCAATATTTTTCCTCATCAGTCTATGCACAATATTCCATAATGACAAAGTGAAAACAGGTTTTTAGAAATGTTTGCAAATGTATTAAAAATAAAGACAGAAACACCTCATTGACATAACTATTCAGACCCTTTGCTATGAGACTCGAAATTGAGCTCAGGTGCATCCTGTTTCCATTGATCATCCCTGAGATGTTTCTACACCTTGATTGGCTTTGGTGACAAAACGGATGGCACTGTGATAGACTGCATCCAATTTGCTGAGTAGAGTGTTGGAGGGTATTTTGTAAATGACATCGTAGAAGTCAAGGATCGGTAGGGAAGTCAGTTTTACGAGGGTATGTTTGATAGCATGAGTGAAGGCTTTGTTGTGAAAAAGGAAACTGATTCTAGATTTGTTTTAGGATTGGAGATGTTTAATGTGAGTCTGGAAGGAGAGTTTACAGTCTAGCGAAACACCTAGGTATTTGTAGTTGTCCACATATTCTAAGTCAGAACCGTCCAGAGTTGTGATGCTGGACGAGCAGGCAGGTGCGGGCAGCAATCGGTTGAAAAGCATGCATTTAGTTTTACTAGCATTTAAGAGCAGTTGGAGACAATGGAAGGAGAGTTGTATGGCATTGGAGCTTGTCCGGAGGTTAGTTAACACAGTGTCCAAAGAAGGGCCAGAAGTATACAGAATGGTGTCGTCTGCATGGAGGTGGATCAGAGAATCACCAGCAACAAGAGCGACGTCACTGATGTATACAGAGAATAGAGTCGGCCTGAGAATTAAACCCTGTGGCACCCCCATAGAGACTGCCAGAGGACTGGACAACAGGCCCTTCGATTTGGCACACTGAACTCTGTCTGTAGTTGGTGAACCAGGCGAGGCAGTCATTTTAGAAACAAAGGCTTTTGAGTAGAGAATGTGGTGATTGACGGAGTCGAAAGCCTTGGCCAGGTCGATGAATAAGGCTGCATAGAATTGTCTTTTATCAATGGTGGTTACGATATCGATTAGGACCTTGAGCATGGCTGAGGTGCACCAATGACCAGCTCGTAAAACAGATTGCATAATTGGAGACGGTATGGTGGTGTCAACGGTGGGTGTAGCTGGTGCATGGAAGTCAGATAAAGGAGAGCAGAGATGAGTGAACACAAAGCACTTTACTGAGGCAAATCGGAAGACCAGAACGCAACAGCGTCACCAAAACCAAATGCCCAAAACAAGTAAGGTAGCACAAATCACCAGAAACAAAGTACAAAGTACAGCCTGCCACAGAACACAGAATACATAAAACCTGGCTCTAACCAGCCAGAAGCTTGCCAAACTCAACAAATCAACAATTACCCCACACAGACATGGAGGGAACAGAGGGCTAAATACACATAGTAATTATGAGGAGACGTAAACCAGGTGTGCAGGAAAACAAGACAAAACAAATGGAAAATGAAAGGTGGAGGGGCAATGGCTAGAAGACCCGTGACTTTGACCGTGGAACACCTCCCAGACAAGGAGAAGGACCGACTTCGGTGGAAGTCGTGACAGGTGGGTTTGATAAACTGTTAGTTAACCTGGCTTTCGAAGACCTTTAAAAAAGCAGGGAAGGATAGATATAGGTCTGTAACAGTTTGGATCTAGAGTGTCTCCCCTTTGAAGAGGGGGATGACCGCAGCAGCTTTCAAATCTATGGGGATCTCAGACGATATGAAAGAGAGGTTGAACAGGCTAGTAGTAGGGGTTGCAACAATTGCGGCAGATCATTTTAGAAAGAGAGGGTCCAGATTGTCTAACTCAACTGATTTGTAGGCATCCAGATTTTGCAGCTCTTTCAGAACATCAGCAATCTGGATTTGGGTGAAGAAGAAATGGGGAGGCTTGGGCAGGTTGCTGTGGGGGGTGGAGGGCTATTGACCGGGGAAGGGGTGGAAAGCATTGCCAGCCGTAGAAAAATGGTTCCTCAGCCTCAGTGCAGTGGGCAGCTGGGAGGAGGTGCTCTTATTCTCCATGGACTTAACAGTGTGCCAGAACTTTTGGGATTTTGTGCTACAGGATGCAAATTTCTGTTTGAAAAAGCTAGTCTTGCTTTCCTAACTTCCCTGAGAAGTTGGATATTGCGGGGCAATTCAATGTTAGTGTGGTATGCTACAGGATGTTTTTGTGCTGGTCTTGGGCAGTCAAGTCTGAAGTGAACCAAGGTATCTATTCCTGGTTCTACATTTTTTTGAATGGAGCATGCTTATTGAAGATGGTGAGGAAAGCACTTTTATAGAATAACCAGGCATCCGCTACTGACGGAATGAGGTCAATATCCTTCCAGGATACTTGGGCCAGGTCGATTAGAAAGGCCTGCTCAATTAAGTGTTTTAGGGAGCATTTGCCAGTGATCAGGGGTGGTCGTTTGGTCGCAGACCCATTACGGACGCAGGCAATGAGGCAGTGATCACGGAGATCCTGGTTGAAGACAGCAGAGGTGTATTTAGAGGGCAGGTTGGTCAGGATGATATCTATGAGGGTGCCTGTGTTTACGTATTTCTGGTTCTACCTGGTAGGTTCATTGATAATTTGTGTGAGATTGAGGGCATCTCGTTTAGATTGTAGTACAGCCGGGGTGTTAATCATGTCCCAGTTTAGGTCACCTAACAGTATGAGCTCTGAAAATAGATGGGGGCAATCAATTCACATATGGTGTCCAGGGCACAGCTGGGGGTTGAAATTGGTCTATAACAAGTGGCAACGGTGAGTGACTTGTTTCTGGAAAGGTGGATTTTTAGAAGTAGAAGCTCAAATTGCTTGGGCAGAGACCTGGATAGTAAAACAGAACTCTGCAGGCTATCTCTGCCCCCTTTGAAATTCTATCTTGTCAGAAAATGTTATAGTTAGGGATGGAAATTTCTGGATTTTTGGTGGCCTTCCTATGCCAGGATTCAGAAACGGCTAGGACATCCGGGTTGGCAGAGTGTGCTAAAGCAATGCATAAAACAAACTTAGGGAGGAGGCTTCTAATGTTAACATTCATGAAACCAAGGCTTTTACGGTTACAGAAGTCAACAGATGAGAGCGTCTGGGGAATGGGAGTGGAGCTAGGTGCTGCAGGGCCTGGATTAACCTCTACATCACCAGAGGAACAGAGGATGAGTAGGATAAGGGTACGGCTAAAGGCTATAAGAAGTGGTCGTCTAGTGCATTCGGAACAGAGAGTAAAAGGATCTGGTTTCTGGGCGCAAAAGAATAGATTCAAGGCATAATGTACAAACAAGGGTATGGTAGGATGTGAATACAGTGGAGGTAAACCTAGGCATTGAGTGACGATCAGAGACGTTTTGTCTCTAGAGACACCATTTAAACCAGGTGAGGTAATGTGTGGGAGGTGGAACTAAAGGGCTAGCTAAGGCATATCGGGCAAGGCTGGAGACTCTACAGTGAAATAAGACAATATTCACTAACCAAAACAGCAATGGACAAGGCATATTGACATTAGGGAGAGGTATGTGTAGCTGAGTGATCATAGAGACCAGTGAGTAGCTAGGCGAGCTAGAGACACAGCGATTCAGACAGCTAGCGGGCCGGGGCTAGCAGCCTAGCAGAAGAGCCTTAGGGGGGATGTCGCAATGGAAGAGTCTGTTGTAGCCCCCTCGGACGGTTACGTCGGCAGACCAGTCGTGATGGATCGGCAGGGCTCTGTGTAGCCAGTAAAAGGGTCCAGGCCAATTGTCAAAATAGGTATTGTAGGCCAAGAAATTGGCTGATGGGCTAGACGGAAGTCACTCAGTAAAACGCATATGACAGCCCGCTTGGTGTTTGCCAAAAGGCACCTAAGGACTCTCAGACAATGAGAAATGAGATTCTATGGTCTGATGAAACCAAGATTGAACTATTTTGCCTGAATGCCAAGCGTCACATCTCGAGGAAACCTGGCCCCATCCCTAGCATCATGCTATGATGTTGGGAAGTTTTTCAGTGGCAGGGACTGGTCGACTAGTCAGAATTGAGGGAAAGATGAATGGAGCAAAGTACAGAGAAATCCTTGATGAAAACCTGCTCCAGAGCGCTCAAGACATCAGACTGGGTTGACGGTTCACCTTCCAACAAGACAAAGACTCTAAGCACAAAGCCAAGACAACGCTGGAATGGCTTCAGGACAAGTCTCTGAATGTCCTTGAGTGGCCCAACCAGAGCCCGGACTTGAAGCTGACCGAACATCTCTGGAGAGACCGAAAAATAGCTGTGCAGCGACACTCCCAATCCAACCTGACAGAGCTTGAGTGGAATTGCAGAGAAGAATGGGAGAAACTCCCCAAATACAGGTGTGCCAAGCTTGTATCGTCACACCCAAGAAGACACAGGGCTGTATAAATCACTGCCAAAGGGGCTTCAACAAAGTACTTAGTAAAGGGTGTTCATAATTATGGAAATTGCAGATTTTTAATTTGAATAACTACACAAACATTTCTACAAACCTGTTTTTACTTTTTCTTTATGGGGTATTGTGTAGATCAATGAGGGAAACAATCGATTGAATCCATTTTAATAATAAGGTTATAACGTAACAAAATGTGGAAAAAGTCAAGAAGTCTGAATACTTTCTGAATACACTCGATATTGTGAAAAGTAGCTACCGTTGCATCGATGTGTTTTGACCATGACAGTTGACCATGACAGTCTCCTCAACTTAATAACCTCTCACTCAACATCAACAAAACAAAGAAGACTTCAGGAAACAACAGAGGGAGCAGCTCCACATCGACAGGACAGCAGTGGAAAGGTTTAGTGGTTCTGTAATGGTTCGTTCACACAGACAGTGTGATGAAGAAGGCGCAACAGCAGGAGGCTGAAGAAATTTGGAATGTCACCCAAAACCCTGACAAACTTGTACAGATGCACAATCGAGAGCATCCTATCGGGCTGTATCACAACCTGGTACAACAACTGCAACACTCAACTGAAAGGGTCTCCAGAGGGAGGTGGGATCTGCACAACGCATCACCGGGGGCAAACTACCTGCCCTCCAAGACACCTATAGCACCCAATGTCACAGGAAGGCCAAAAATATCATCAAGGACAACAACCACCCGAGCTACTGCCTGTTCACCCCGCTACCATCCAGAAGGCGAGGTCAGTACAGGTACATCAAATCTGGAAGCGAGAGGCTGAAAAATAGCTTCTATCTCAAGGACATAATACTGCTAAATATCCATCACTAACTCAGAGAGGCTGCTGCCTAAAATTGAGACCCAATCACTGGCCACTTTAATAAATGGATCATTTGTCACTTTACCCAATGCACTCTAAATAATGTCACTTTAATAATGTTTAAATATCAAACATTACTCATATCACACGTAAATGCTGCATTTTATACCATCTATTGCACCTTGCCTATGCCTATTGCTCATCCATATACTTACAGTACATGTACATATTCTCATTCACCCCTTTAGATTTGTGTGTATTAGGTAGTTATTGTGGAGTTGTTAGATTACTTGTTATATATCTATATATGTCGGGAACTAGAAGCACAAGCATTTCGCTGCACTGACATCTGCTGACCATGTGTATGTGACAAATACAGTTAGATTTGATTAAATACTTCTGTGTTATGTTAGACAGGACACTCTCAATCCACAATATAGCAGGGATACATTTTTTTAATCAATTTCTCTCAGCCAATCATCAAGTCATTTGTGTAAGTGCCGTAGATACGTTCAATGCCCTTCCCTATAAGCTGAAAATGTGCTGTTCATTTGTTTACTGTGAAATGGCAAGTTTCTAAAGGTTGGTAACGAGCTGATTGGTCAACAGTTTGAGCCAGGAAAGGGATCTTGGCTATTCTTGGGTAGCGGAATGACTTTTGCTTCCCTCCTGAGGGAACACACTTTCATGTAGAAGATTGAAGAGATGGCAAATAGGAGTGGTGATATCGTCCACTATTATCCTCAGTACTTTTGATAGAAAACAATCATTTTTTTCAACACTTCCACACTCACTTTACTCACTTTACAAAGTTCAAAATTACAATGCTTGTCTTTCATAATTTGCTCAGTTATGCATGGATATGTGGGTTGAGAATTTGCTGTTGGTATAATTTTGGTAACCTTGCAGATGAAAAAAAAACATTAAAGTAGTTGGTAGTATCAGCGGGTTTTGTGATGAATGACCCATCTGATTCAATGAATGATGGAGCCGAGTTCGCAATTTTGCCATTTTTTAAATTTAATTACTTTAATTTAAATTTACTCCAAAGCTATTTACGATCATTCTTTATAACTTTGTTTCATAGTACAGTTTATTTAATTTTTTTAATATTTAATTTTTTGTTCCATTCACAAATTCTAAATGTACAGTAAAGTATGTACAGTATGTCTATTGGCTGTGCAGCCAGACTTATTTACCTTTGCCTCCTTACCTTAGATCTGTGTATCCACTCAATGGCCTATGCTATTGGTTGTAGAGACATGGTTCATTGGTTTTATTGATCTCAGTATGTCAATGTCAGAGTAGCTTGTCATTTTATAAAAAAAAACATCTCCAGTCACGTAAAATGATGTAGAATTGAGAGAAATATTTTTATAGTTTTTCAGGACTGAGCCCCGGATGTAATGAAACTCTGATGACGGCCCTGGACTGCACTTCCTGATTTGACCTTGTTTTTCATCAATGCTCATTTTTAAAAAAATAAAAAATTTAAATGGCAATTACTGAATGCAAATGAGAGTTGTCTTGGGGGTGTGGTTTGATATGGGTGTTTCTTTGGTGTCTTTCCACCACCAAGACACACCCATCTGTCAGAACCTTGCCCACAGATGCATCCACCTATGCAATCACAACAAATAAACCTGCTGGAGGTTGAGTTCAATAACTACAGGTATGCTGAGATGCCAGACGAAATGTTGTATGGGTCATTATTCTACAGAGCACATTCAAACATAACAAAATGCAATTACATTTTTTGGGGACTTAAGACAATATTTACTAAATAAAATAATGTTAAGAAAAGTAAAACAACAAACAACAATAACTACATAAAGGTACTGAGTCAATGTGCGGGGGTACAGGTTAGTTGAGATAATTGAGGTAATATTTACATGTCGGTAGGGGTAAAGTGACTATGCATAGATAATAAATAGTGAGTAGCAGCAGTATCAATGCAAATAGTCTGGGTAGCCATGTGATTAATTGTCCAGCAGTCTTATGGCTTGAGGGTAGAAGCTGTTAAGGAGCCTTGTGGACTTGGCACTCTGGTACCGCTTGCCTTACGGTAGCAGAGCGAACATTCTATGACCTGGGTGACTGGAGCCTGAGATACATTTGTGGGCCTTCCTCTGACACCACCTAGTCCTTGATTGCAGGAAGCTTGGTCCCAGTACTGGGCCGTACGCACTATCCTCTTTACTGGAAACATGTAGGTATTACAGACTTGGTAAGGGAGAGGTTGAAAATGATAGTGAAGACACTTGCCAGTTCGTCCATGCATGCTTTGAGTAGAAGCCCTGGTAATCATTCCAGCCAAGCAACTTTGTGAATGTTGAACTGTTTAAAGGTCTTGCTCCGATCGGCTACGGAGAACGTGATCACACAGTTTTCTGGAACAGCTGGTGCTCTCATGCATTTTTCAGTGTTACTTTCCTCGAAGAGAGCATAAAAGGCATTTAGCAAGGTCTGGTAGGCTTGCGTCATTGAGTAGCTCTGTTTCCCTTTGTAGTCCGTAATAGTTTGCAAGCCCTGCTACATATGACGAGCGTCGGAGCCGGTGTAGTAGGATTCAATCTTAGTCCTGTATTGGCGCTTTGCCTGTTTGATAGTTTGTCTGAGTGAGATTTTTTTTAAAGCGTCTGAATTCGTATCCCGCTCCTTGAAAGCGGCAGCTCTAGCCTTTAGCTCTTTGCGGAAGTTGCCTGTACCAACCATGGCTTCTGGTTGGGATATGTACGTACGGTCACTGTGGGGATAACTTTGTCTATGCACTTATTGATGAAGCCGATGACTAAGGTGTTATACTCCTCAATGCCATTGGATGAATCACAGAACATATTCCAGTCTGTGCTAGATAAACAGTCCTGTAGTGTAGCATCTGCATCATCTGACCACTTCCGTATTGAGCGAGTCACTGGTACTACCTGTTTTAGTTTTTGCTTGCAAGGAGGAATCAGGATGGTAGAATTATGGTCAGATTAGCCAAACACACACACACACACACACACACACACACACACACACACACACACACACATACACACACACACGCACACACACGCACACGCACGCGTGCACACGCACACACACACACACACGCACGTGTGCACACACACACACACACACACACACACACACATGCACACACACACACGCACACACGCACGTGCACACACACACACACACGCACACGCACGCGTGCACACACACACACACACACACGCACGCGTGCACACACACACACACACACGCACGCACACGCACGCGTGCACACACACACACACACGCACACGCACGCGTGCACACACACACACACACACGCACACGCACGCGTGCACACACACACACACGCACACGCACACGCACGCGTGCACACACACACACACACACACACGTGCACACACACACACACACACACACACACACACACACACACACACACACACACACACACACACACACACACACACACACACACACACACACACACACACACACACACACACACACACACACACACACACACACACACACACACACACACACAGAGAGACACACACACCTACCAACATTCTGAAGTAATTTGGCAAAGTCTGAATACATTAAGGGGCCTGGAATATATAGTTGAGGATAGTTAGTGAGAAGATAAGGAGTTTTTTGGCTGACTGTACAAAAATGTACTTGTCTGCTTGTCTTGCTTTTTTATGAACTCAATTGGATTTGTCCCCGAATGTGGTCTGGTAGATAAGCACTTTCCTCATTAGCATGGATTCAAGGGCTTTGTAAGAAACAAAACAATCAAAGGGTAATTCCACAGACAAACACAAGGGCTATAAATCACTCTGTCCCCACACGCAGAGAGAGGAATTACTCTGACAGACAGACACTGTGACCCACCGTACGCACAACAAATAGCAACCTGGAAAACACTCACACAATGGCCACTACCAGTAAACACCCCTCTCAGTGATCTCTACCAGTAAACATGCCTCTCAGTGATCTCTACCAGTAAACATGCCTCTCAGTGATCTCTACCAGAAAACATGCCTCTCAGTGATCTCTACCAGTAAACATGCCTCTCAGTGATCTCCAGCTGTAAACATGCCTCTCAGTGATCTCTACCAGTAAACATGCCTCTCAGTGATCTCTACCAGTAAACATGCCTCTCAGTGATCTCTACCAGTAAACATGCCTCTCAGTGATCTCTACCAGTAAACATGCCTTTCAGTGATCTCTAGCTGTAAACATGCCTCTCAGTGATCTCTACCAGTAAACATGCCTCTCAGTGATCTCTACCAGAAAACATGCCTCTCAGTGATCTCTACCAGTAAACATGCCTCTCAGTGATCTCTACCAGTAAACATGCCCCTCAAATCTCTAGCAGTAAACACATCTCTCTGTGATCTCTACCAGCAAACATGCCCCTCAAATCTCTAGCAGTAAACATGTCTCTCAGTGATCTCTACCAGTAAACGTACCTCTCAGTGATCTCTACCAGTAAACATGCCTCTCAGTGATCTCTACCAGTAAACATGCCTCTCAGTGATCTCTACCAGTAAACATGCCTCTCAGTGATCTCTACCAGTAAACATGCCTCAGTGATCTCTACCAGAAAACATGCCTCTCAGTGATCTCTACCAGTAAATGTTTATCTCTGTGATCTCTACCAGTAAATGTTTATCTCTGTGATCTCTACCAGTAAACACGTCTCTCAGTGATCTCTACCAGTAAACATGCCTCTCAGTGATCTTTACCAGTAAACACCCCTCTTAGTGATCTCTACCAGTAAACATACCTTTCAGTGATCTCTACCAGTAAACATGCCTGTCAGTTATCTCTACCAGTAAACACGTCTCTCAGTGATCTCTACCAGTAAACATACCTCTCAGTGACATGGAACTGTATTCAGTAATACTAGTGCAACATGGTTGGGAAGAAGCGTACTGTTTAGTTGACCAAGAGGCCTTGGTTTTTGGACCTGATCTAGTCTGTGTTCCTGAGCACTCTGGAGATGGTTTTCATCAAGGATCTCTCTATACTTTGCGCAGTTCATCTTTGCCTCGATCATGACGAGTCTCCCAGACCCTGCCGCTGAAAAACATTCCCACAGCATATTGTCTATCATACAGCTGTTCGGGGCAGCAGTTAGCCAGGTGGTTATAGCTTTGGGCCAGTAACCGAAAGGCTTCTAGATCGAATCCCCGAGCTGACAAAGTAAAAAGATATATGTATATATATATATATATAATCTGTCGTTCTGACCCTGAACAAGGCAGGTAACCCACTGTTCATATGCTGTCATTGTGAATAAGAATCTGTTCATGACTTACTTTCCTGGTTAATTTAAGGTTAAAAAAAATGTATTGTCTAGTTGCGAATATTGTGTATCATACACCTGGTAAATGTTGTACAAATTGTTTATCATACACCGGTTACATGTTGTAGTCTAGTTGTGACATTCTCAGTTCCATTTTACATCCAAGTTAGATTTTTATTTGTTCCTTTTGACATCATAACCTGTCCATATTAGGTAATGTTCCCTTTGAAATCATAACCTGTCCATATTAGGTAATGTTCCTTTTGACATCATAACCTGTCCATATTAGGTAATGTTCCCTTTGAAATCATAACCTGTCCATATTAGGTAATGTTCCCTTTGACATCATAACCTGTCCATATTAGGTAATGTTCCTTTTGACATTATAACCTGTCCATATTAGGTAATGTTCCCTTTGAAATCATAACCTGTCCATATTAGGTAATGTTCCCTTTGACATCATAACCTGTCCATATTAGGTAATGTTCCCTTTGACATCATAACCTGTCCATATTAGGTAATGTTCCCTTTGAAATCATAACCTGTCCATATTAGGTAATGTTCCCTTTGACATCATAACCTGTCCATATTAGGTAATGTTCCTTTTGACATCATAACCTGTCCATATTAGGTAATGTTCCCTTTGAAATCATAACCTGTCCATATTAGGTAATGTTCCCTTTGACATCATAACCTGTCCATATTAGGTAATGTTCCCTTTGAAATCATAACATGTCCATATTAGGTAATGTTCCTTTTGACCTCATAACCTGTCCATATTAGGTAATGTTCCCTTTGACCTCATAACCATACTAGGTAATGTTCCCTTTGACATCATAACCTGTCCATATTAGGTAATGTTCCCTTTGACATCATAACCTGTCCATATTAGGTAATGTTCCCTTTGACATCATAACCTGTCCATACTAGGTCATGTTACTTTTGACATCATAACCTGTCCATATTAGGTAATGTTCCTTTTGGCATCATAACCTGTCCATATTAGGTAATGTTCCCTTTGACCTCATAACCTGTCCATATTAGGTAATGTTCCTTTTGACATCATAACCTGTCCATATTAGGTAATGTTCCCTTTGACCTCATAACCTGTCCATATTAGGTAATGTTCCTTTTGACATCATAACCTGTCCATACTAGGTAATGTTCCCTTTGACCTCATAACCATACTAGGTAATGTTCCCTTTGACCTCATAACCTGTCCATATTAGGTAATGTTCCTTTTGACATCATAACCTGTCCATATTAGGTAATGTTCCCTTTGACATCATAACCTGTCCATATTAGGTAATGTTCCCTTTGACCTCATAACCTGTCCATATTAGGTAATGTTCCTTTGAAATCATAACCTGTCCATACTAGGTCATGTTACTTTTGAGTTGGTTAGAGTCCTAACATTCAAGGACCTTTCTAGAAACACCTTTTTTTTCAAGATTGCAGAGATTGATATTTAGAAAAGTTGTGAAAACACACAGTGAGCTGGAGAGAAAGAGAAAGGGAGTGAAATGGAGGAGAAGTATATAAACGTCATAATAAAGACCACAGTCTCCAGGCCCGGCCCGCCTGACCGCCTTACATACACGGCTCAGTGGCTAAACTGCGGAGAAGGATTAGGCAAGAGAGGAGAAAATGACGAGATGAGGAAGGAGGAGAGGATGAGAGGAAAGTGAGTAATCATACCTCCTGATGACCTCCTGTTCTACACCGTCATTGTCTGGGAAGGGAGGGATGATGAGGACTTAAGACAGAGATAAAGGAGGGATTCCTTCCACAGGCTAAACCCACTGGAACATCTAGGCCTGACCATGACCACAGTTTGTAGAGTGACTTCAGATTTCTTTTTACATTTATTATATTTCACCTTTATTTAACCAGGTAGGCTAGTTGAGAACACCTTTATTTAACCAGGTAGGCTAGTTGAGAACACCTTTATTTAACCAGGTAGGCTAGTTGAGAACACCTTTATTTAACCAGGTAGGCTAGTTGAGAACACCTTTATTTAACCAGGTAGGCTAGTTGAGAACACCTTTATTTAACCAGGTAGGCCAGTTGAGAACACCTTTATTTAACCAGGTAGGCCAGTTGAGAACACCTTTATTTAACCAGGTAGGCCAGTTGAGAACACCTTTATTTAACCAGGTAGGCTAGTTGAGAACACCTTTATTTAACCAGGTAGGCTAGTTGAGAACACCTTTATTTAACCAGGTAGGCTAGTTGAGAACACCTTTATTTAACCAGGTAGGCTAGTTGAGAACACCTTTATTTAACCAGGTAGGCTAGTTGAGAACACCTTTATTTAACCAGGTAGGCTAGTTGAGAACACCTTTATTTAACCAGGTAGGCTAGTTGAGAACACCTTTATTTAACCAGGTAGGCTAGTTGAGAACATCTTTATTTAACCAGGTAGGCTAGTTGAGAACACCTTTATTTAACCAGGTAGGCTAGTTGAGAACACCTTTATTTAACCAGGTAGGCTAGTTGAGAACACCTTTATTTAACCAGGTAGGCTAGTTGAGAACACCTTTATTTAACCAGGTAGGCTAGTTGAGAACACCTTTATTTAACCAGGTAGGCTAGTTGAGAACACCTTTATTTAACCAGGTAGGCCAGTTGAGAACACCTTTATTTAACCAGGTAGGCCAGTTGAGAACACCTTTATTTAACCAGGTAGGCCAGTTGAGAACACCTTTATTTAACCAGGTAGGCTAGTTGAGAACACCTTTATTTAACCAGGTAGGCCAGTTGAGAACACCTTTATTTAACCAGGTAGGCCAGTTGAGAACACCTTTATTTAACCAGGTAGGCCAGTTGAGAACACCTTTATTTAACCAGGTAGGCCAGTTGAGAACAACTTTATTTAACCAGGTAGGCCAGTTGAGAACACCTTTATTTAACCAGGTAGGCCAGTTGAGAACACCTTTATTTAACCAGGTTGGCTAGTTGAGAACACCTTTATTTAACCAGGTGGGCTAGTTGAGAACACCTTTATTTAACCAGGTAGGCTAGTTGAGAACACCTTTATTTAACCAGGTAGGCTAGTTGAGAACACCTTTATTTAACCAGGTAGGCTAGTTGAGAACACCTTTATTTAACCAGGTAGGCTAGTTGAGAACACCTTTATTTAACCAGGTAGGCTAGTTGAGAACACCTTTATTTAACCAGGTAGGCTAGTTGAGAACACCTTTATTTAACCAGGTAGGCTAGTTGAGAACACCTTTATTTAACCAGGTAGGCTAGTTGAGAACACCTTTATTTAACCAGGTAGGCTAGTTGAGAACACCTTTATTTAACCAGGTAGGCTAGTTGAGAACACCTTTATTTAACCAGGTAGGCTAGTTGAGAACACCTTTATTTAACCAGGTAGGCTAGTTGAGAACACCTTTATTTAACCAGGTAGGCTAGTTGAGAACACCTTTATTTAACCAGGTAGGCTAGTTGAGAACACCTTTATTTAACCAGGTAGGCTAGTTGAGAACACCTTTATTTAACCAGGTAGGCTAGTTGAGAACACCTTTATTTAACCAGGTAGGCTAGTTGAGAACACCTTTATTTAACCAGGTAGGCTAGTTGAGAACACCTTTATTTAACCAGGTAGGCTAGTTGAGAACACCTTTATTTAACCAGGTAGGCTAGTTGAGAACACCTTTATTTAACCAGGTAGGCTAGTTGAGAACACCTTTATTTAACCAGGTAGGCTAGTTGAGAACACCTTTATTTAACCAGGTAGGCTAGTTGAGAACACCTTTATTTAACCAGGTAGGCTCCCTAGTTGAGAACACCTTTATTTAACCAGGTAGGCTAGTTGAGAACACCTTTATTTAACCAGGTAGGCTAGTTGAGAACACCTTTATTTAACCAGGTAGGCTAGTTGAGAACACCTTTATTTAACCAGGTAGGCCAGTTGAGAACACCTTTATTTAACCAGGTAGGCTAGTTGAGAACACCTTTATTTAACCAGGTAGGCTAGTTGAGAACACCTTTATTTAACCAGGTAGGCTAGTTGAGAACACCTTTATTTAACCAGGTGGGCTAGTTGAGAACACCTTTATTTAACCAGGTAGGCTAGTTGAGAACACCTTTATTTAACCAGGTAGGCTAGTTGAGAACACCTTTATTTAACCAGGTAGGCTAGTTGAGAACACCTTTATTTAACCAGGTAGGCTAGTTGAGAACACCTTTATTTAACCAGGTAGGCTAGTTGAGAACACCTTTATTTAACCAGGTAGGCTAGTTGAGAACACCTTTATTTAACCAGGTAGGCCAGTTGAGAACACCTTTATTTAACCAGGTAGGCCAGTTGAGAACACCTTTATTTAACCAGGTAGGCCAGTTGAGAACACCTTTATTTAACCAGGTAGGCTAGTTGAGAACACCTTTATTTAACCAGGTAGGCTAGTTGAGAACACCTTTATTTAACCAGGTAGGCTAGTTGAGAACACCTTTATTTAACCAGGTAGGCCAGTTGAGAACACCTTTATTTAACCAGGTAGGCCAGTTGAGAACACCTTTATTTAACCAGGTAGGCCAGTTGAGAACACCTTTATTTAACCAGGTAGGCCAGTTGAGAACACCTTTATTTAACCAGGTTGGCTAGTTGAGAACACCTTTATTTAACCAGGTGGGCTAGTTGAGAACACCTTTATTTAACCAGGTAGGCTAGTTGAGAACACCTTTATTTAACCAGGTAGGCTAGTTGAGAACACCTTTATTTAACCAGGTAGGCTAGTTGAGAACACCTTTATTTAACCAGGTAGGCTAGTTGAGAACACCTTTATTTAACCAGGTAGGCTAGTTGAGAACACCTTTATTTAACCAGGTAGGCTAGTTGAGAACACCTTTATTTAACCAGGTAGGCTAGTTGAGAACACCTTTATTTAACCAGGTAGGCTAGTTGAGAACACCTTTATTTAACCAGGTAGGCCAGTTGAGAACACCTTTATTTAACCAGGTAGGCTAGTTGAGAACACCTTTATTTAACCAGGTAGGCTAGTTGAGAACACCTTTATTTAACCAGGTAGGCCAGTTGAGAACACCTTTATTTAACCAGGTAGGCTAGTTGAGAACACCTTTATTTAACCAGGTAGGCCAGTTGAGAACACCTTTATTTAACCAGGTAGGCTAGTTGAGAACACCTTTATTTAACCAGGTAGGCTAGTTGAGAACACCTTTATTTAACCAGGTAGGCTAGTTGAGAACACCTTTATTTAACCAGGTAGGCTAGTTGAGAACACCTTTATTTAACCAGGTAGGCCAGTTGAGAACACCTTTATTTAACCAGGTAGGCCAGTTGAGAACACCTTTATTTAACCAGGTAGGCCAGTTGAGAACACCTTTATTTAACCAGGTAGGCTAGTTGAGAACACCTTTATTTAACCAGGTAGGCCAGTTGAGAACACCTTTATTTAACCAGGTAGGCCAGTTGAGAACACCTTTATTTAACCAGGTAGGCTAGTTGAGAACACCTTTATTTAACCAGGTAGGCCAGTTGAGAACACCTTTATTTAACCAGGTAGGCTAGTTGAGAACACCTTTATTTAACCAGGTAGGCTAGTTGAGAACACCTTTATTTAACCAGGTAGGCTAGTTGAGAACACCTTTATTTAACCAGGTAGGCTAGTTGAGAACACCTTTATTTAACCAGGTAGGCTAGTTGAGAACACCTTTATTTAACCAGGTAGGCCAGTTGAGAACACCTTTATTTAACCAGGTAGGCTAGTTGAGAACACCTTTATTTAACCAGGTAGGCTAGTTGAGAACACCTTTATTTAACCAGGTAGGCTAGTTGAGAACACCTTTATTTAACCAGGTAGGCTAGTTGAGAACACCTTTATTTAACCAGGTAGGCCAGTTGAGAACACCTTTATTTAACCAGGTAGGCTAGTTGAGAACACCTTTATTTAACCAGGTAGGCTAGTTGAGAACACCTTTATTTAACCAGGTAGGCTAGTTGAGAACACCTTTATTTAACCAGGTAGGCCAGTTGAGAACACCTTTATTTAACCAGGTAGGCTAGTTGAGAACACCTTTATTTAACCAGGTAGGCTAGTTGAGAACACCTTTATTTAACCAGGTAGGCTAGTTGAGAACACCTTTATTTAACCAGGTAGGCTAGTTGAGAACACCTTTATTTAACCAGGTAGGCCAGTTGAGAACACCTTTATTTAACCAGGTAGGCTAGTTGAGAACACCTTTATTTAACCAGGTAGGCCAGTTGAGAACACCTTTATTTAACCAGGTAGGCCAGTTGAGAACACCTTTATTTAACCAGGTAGGCCAGTTGAGAACACCTTTATTTAACCAGGTAGGCCAGTTGAGAACACCTTTATTTAACCAGGTAGGCTAGTTGAGAACACCTTTATTTAACCAGGTAGGCTAGTTGAGAACACCTTTATTTAACCAGGTAGGCTAGTTGAGAACACCTTTATTTAACCAGGTAGGCTAGTTGAGAACACCTTTATTTAACCAGGTAGGCTAGTTGAGAACACCTTTATTTAACCAGGTAGGCCAGTTGAGAACAAGTTCTCATTTACAACTGCGACCTGATAGTAGGACTGTCGTAAAGGTCAGATATTAATCATATTTATCCATTATTTGAACATGTATTTTTTGTCTTTCATCTCAAATCCAGAAATATCAAGATGGCTGCCTTTGTGTTGATATTGACATACGTTTGGAATGCGTCAAAGTGTGTCTTACTGCAATTGCAACAATGGCTGCCTCTTCACCCTCTCTACACAACATGGCCTCATTGAATGTATTTCCTCTATGTTTCCCTGTAACACAATAACCATGGTGATCACTCCACTGTTCTTCCTGCAGAGACACAATAACCATGGTGATCACTCCACTGTCCTTCCTGCAGAGACACAATAACCATGGTGATCACTCCACTGTCCTTCCTGCAGAGACACAATAACCATGGTGATCACTCCACTGTTCTTCCTGCAGAGACACAATAACCATGGTGATCACTCCACTGTCCTTCCTGCAGAGACACAATAACCATGGTGATCACTCCACTGTTCTTCCTGCAGAGACACAATAACCATGGTGATCACTCCACTGTTCTTCCTGCAGAGACACAATAACCATGGTGATCACTCCACTGTTCTTCCTGCAGAGACACAATAACCATGGTGATCACTCCACTGTTCTTCCTGCAGAGACACAATAACCATGGTGATCACTCCACTGTTCTTCCTGCAGAGACACAATAACCATGGTGATCACTCCACTGTTCTTCCTGCAGAGACACAATAACCATGGTGATCACTCCACTGTTCTTCCTGCAGAGACACAATAACCATGGTGATCACTCCACTGTTCTTCCTGCAGAGACACAATAACCATGGTGATCACTCCACTGTCCTTCCTGCAGAGACACAATAACCATGGTGATCACTCCACTGTTCTTCCTGCAGAGACACAATAACCATGGTGATCACTCCACTGTTCTTCCTGCAGAGACACAATAACCATGGTGATCACTCCACTGTTCTTCCTGCAGAGACACAATAACCATGGTGATCACTCCACCGTCCTCCCCGCAGAGACACAATAACCATGGTGATCCCTCCACCGTCCTCCCCGCAGAGACACAATAACCATGGTGATCCCTCTACCGTCATCCCCGTAGAGACACAATAACCATGGTGATCACTCCACTGTCCTTCCTGCAGAGACACAATAACCATGGTGATCACTCCACTGTCCTTCCTGCAGAGACACAATAACCATGGTGATCCCTCCACTGTCCTTCCTGCAGAGACACAATAACCATGGTGATCACTCCACTGTCCTTCCTGCAGAGACACAATAACCATGGTGATCACTCCACTGTCCTTCCTGCAGAGACACAATAACCATGGTGATCCCTCCACCGTCCTCCCCGCAGAGACACAATAACCATGGTGATCCCTCCACTGTCCTCCCCGCAGAGACACAATAACCATGGTGATCACTCCACTGTCCTTCCTGCAGAGACACAATAACCATGGTGATCACTCCACTGTCCTTCCTGCAGAGACACAATAACCATGGTGATCACCACTGTCCTCCCCAGAGACACAATAACCATGGTGACACACACAATAACCATGGTGATCACTCCACTGTCCTTCCTGCAGAGACACAATTACCATGGTGATCACTCCACTGTCCTCCCCGCAGAGACACAATAACCATGGTGATCACTCCACTGTCCTTCCTGCAGAGACACAATAACCATGGTGATCACTCCACTGTCCTTCCTGCAGAGACACAATAACCATGGTGATCCCTCCACCGTCCTCCCCGCAGAGACACAATAACCATGGTGATCACTCCACTGTCCTTCCTGCAGAGACACAATAACCATGGTGATCACTCCACTGTCCTTCCTGCAGAGACACAATAACCATGGTGATCACTCCACTGTCCTTCCTGCAGAGACACAATAACCATGGTGATCACTCCACTGTCCTTCCTGCAGAGACACAATAACCATGGTGATCACTCCACTGTCCTTCCTGCAGAGACACAATAACCATGGTGATCACTCCACTGTCCTTCCTGCAGAGACACAATAACCATGGTGATCACTCCACTGTCCTTCCTGCAGAGACACAATAACCATGGTGATCCCTCCACTGTCCTTCCTGCAGAGACACAATAACCATGGTGATCCCTCCACTGTCCTTCCTGCAGAGACACAATAACCATGGCGATCCCTCCACTGATCCCTGCAGAGACCACTGTCCACTGTCCTCCTGCAGAGACACAATAACCATGGCGATCCCTCCACTGTCCTTCCTGCAGAGACACAATTACCATGGCGATCCCTCCACTGTCCTCCCTGCAGAGACACAATTACCATGGCGATCCCTCCACTGTCCTCCCTGCAGAGACACAATTACCATGGCGATCCCTCCACTGTCCACCGAGCTGGTGTGTGTGTGTGTGTAGGGGGGGGATATTTGTGTGTGTGTGTGTGTTTGTGTGTGTCTGTGTTTGGAAGGACATCGCTGTATCATTTATATGCCTGCTTGTTCCTATGCAGAATGTGAACATCTCACGTTGTGTTTACACAGGTATGTGTACACTCAACCGAACAGTGAAGTGCGGCGTCTGTGTACGATACAGTGTGATATGCTCACAGGCAAATTGACGTGGGATACATTAGAAGCAACGCCTTGATCGACTGTAGTTCATTCACATGTGTTTGTTTCAGGGTCTGCTGTTCTATATATATATATATACTGTATATCTTGACAACACATTTTGTTCTAATAATGAATGTATATTTTCTCTGTGATATTTCACAGACCGACTATATATAGTCAGTAGCCTATATGAGGTCACTGTATTGACTCTGTGGTTTTCCCTAGTGGCCAGCTTGGTCTCTGCCACCCGTATGAAAACGTATGCGCCTGTCACCTCCAGCACACTGAAATAAATTGGCTTTTTGGTCTCCATGGAGGAGTTTGTAGTTGCTGTGAACCTGAAGCCTTATTGGTATAGCTGGAGTCTCACTGGGGAGGCTGTGTGTGTGTGTGTGTGTGTGTGTGTGTGTGTGTGTGTGTGTGTGTGTGTGTGTGTGTGTGTGTGTGTGTGTGTGTGTGTGTGTGTGTGTGTGTGTGTGTGTGTGTGTGTGTGTGTGTGTGTGTGTGTGTGACACCCACATGACCTCTGTGGGGAGGGGGGGGGGGTGATACAGAGACAGACCAGGAAGCAGTACGGTTCTGATGCAGCGGGAACAATCCACCCTGATGTCACCATGGTAGGTGTGGTGCTTTTCATCTCACTCCCTTTTGAAAATCACATGTCTACTTCTCTATTTTTGTATTGTATCTAATACATACACAGACAGACAGACAGACAGACAGACAGACAGACAGACAGACAGACAGACAGACAGACAGACAGACAGACAGACAGACAGACAGACAGACAGACAGACAGACAGACAGACAGACAGACAGACAGACAGACAGACAGACAGACAGACAGACAGACAGACAGACAGACAGACATGCCTTTCTAAGGCATGGTCTATCCACATTCCCTCTACCCTGCACCCTGTGTCTGTCTGTCTGTCTATCTGTCTGTCTGTCTGTCTGTCTGTCTGTCTGTCTGTCTGTCTGTCTGTCTGTCTGTCTGTCTGTCTGTCTGTCTGTCTGTCTGTCTGTCTGTCTGTCTGTCTGTCTGTCTGTCTGTCTGTCTGTCTGTCTGTCTGTCTGTCTGTCTGTCTGTCTGTCTGTCTGTCTGTCTGTCTGTCTGTGTCTGAGTGTGCATGCCTAGGATTATTACCATGGGTTTTACAATAGCACAACGTCAACGAACGACGGGAGAAATTCATTACTCTTCACACATTGAATGAAAGTCAAAGATTAAGTAAACCATTCTTAAGAGAGTGGTTGTGGTATTCCTCAGGGCGATGGCCTGGGACCATCATTATTAAACCGCATTCTCTTTTCTTGGCTCCCACGTGTGGATATCCATTCATCATTGTGTTGCTTTTTTTCTCCTTCACTAACTTTGGTCCAACGTAGGATTTCTTATTTCAGTTCCGCCGGTTGCTAAGAATGTGAATAGGCATAACATCTAAGTCCAGCTCTAGAACCCAATATGCTCTTGTGTATGCTCACAAACACACACGCTCACGCTCACACACATGCTCACAAACACACTAACCCTAATCTTTACCCCTAACCCTAATATTTACCCCTAACCCTATCATTTACCCCTAACCCTAACCTTTACCCCTAACCCTAATATTTACCCCTAACCCTAACATGTACCCCTAACCCTAATATTTACCCCTAACCCTAACCTTTACCCCTAACCCTAATATTTACATTTACATTTACATTTAAGTCATTTAGCAGACGCTCTTATCCAGAGCGACTTACAAATTTACCCCTAACCCTAACCTTTACCCCTAACCCTAACATTTACCCCTAACCCTAATATTTACCCTTAACCCTAACCTTTACCCCTAACCCTAATATTTACCCCTAACCCTAACGTTTACCCCTAACCCTAATATTTACCCCTAACCCTAACCTTTACCCCTAACCCTAACATTTACCCCTAACCCTAATATTTACCCCTAACCCTAACCTTTACCCCTAACCCTAACATTTACCCCTAACCCTAATATTTACCCCTAACCCTAATATTTACCCCTAACCCTAACCTTTACCCCTAACCCTAATATTTACCCCTAACCCTAACCTTTACCCCTAACCCTAATATTTACCCCTAACCCTAACCTTTACCCCTAACCCTAATATTTACCCCTAACCCTAACCTTTACCCCTAACCCTAACATTTACCCCCCTAATATTTACCCTAACCCTAACCTTTACCCCTAACCTAACCTTTACCCCTAACCCTAATATTTACCCCTAACCCTAACCTTTACCCCTAACCCTAACCTTTACCCCTAACCCTAATATTTACCCCTAACCCTAACCTTTACCCCTAACCCTAACATTTACCCCTAACCCTAATTGTTACCCTAACCCTAAACCTAACCCCTAAGCCTAAAATAGCCTTTCTCCTTACGCCTTCAAACATACACGCGGAAAGAGGATGGTGTACATGTCGCTATAGAAGCAGGAAAATAAACCCCAATACAGTTATATACAGTTGAAGTCAGAAGTTTACATACACTTAGGTTGGAGTCATTAAAACTTGTTTTTCAACCACTCAACAAATTTCTTGTTAACAAACTATAGTTTTGGCAAGTTGGTTAGGACATCTACTTTGTGCAACGACACAAGTAATTCTTCCAACAATTGTTTACAGACATATTATTTCACTTATAATTCACTGTATCACAATTCCAGTGTGTCAGAAGTTTACATACTCTAAATGGACCGTGCCTTTAAACAGATTGGAAAATTCCAGAAAATGATGTCATGGATTTAGAAGCTTCTGATAGACTAATTGACATAATTTGAGTCAATTGGAGGTGCACCTGTGGATGTATTTCAAGGCCTACCTTCAAGCTCAGTGCCTCTTTCCTTGCCACTGCTCCAAAACCACCACAGAAAAAGACAGACTACGGTTTGCAACGGCACATGGGAGCAAAGATCGTACTTTTTTGAGAAATGTCCTCTGGTCTGATGAAACAAAAATAGAACTGTTTGGCCATAATGACCATTGTTATATTTGGAGTAAAAAGGGGGGAGGATTGCAAGCCGTGAAGCACGGGGGGTGGCAGCATCATGTTGTGGGGGTACTTTGCTGCATGAGGGACTGCTGCACTTCACAAAATAGATGGCATCATGAAGGAGGAAAATAATGTGGATATATTGAAACAACGTCTCAAGACATCAGTCAGGAAGTTAATGCTTGGTCACGAATGGGTCTTCCAAATAGACAATGATCCCAAGCATACTTCCAAAGTTGTGGCAAAATGGCTTAAGGACAACAAATTCAAGGTATTGGACTGGCCATCACAGTGTATGTAAACTTCTGACCCACTGGGAATGTGATAAAAGAAATAAAAGCTGAAATAAATCATTCTCTCTACTATTATTCTGACATTTCACATTCTTAAAATAAAGTGGTGATCCTAACTGACCTAAGACAGGGAATTTTTACTATGCAAAAATTAATGTCAGGAATTGTGAAAAACTGAGTTGAAATGTATTTGGTAGGTGTATGTAAACTTCCGAATTCAACTGTAGATAGTCACACCTATTCAGTTATATAGATAGTCACACCCACACACTAAATAAATATAGTTATTTTTGCTATCCAGCCATGTATCCTCTTGCTTCTCCTTTTACATTAACCATAAGGCTTGTCCTCTCCATTGAAACCTGTGGTAATATACCTGTCAATCCCAGCACCACTGAGACTTGTGTCTGGCACAGAGCTTTCTGTCTCCCTCTTTTCCTCCCTCCCATACCTCACGACCTGTTATTTGTGGTGGTGTCTCGTTCTGAGCTCCAGTACAGCTAACCTCATCACCCCGCATCCCAGCTACCCTTCTGCTCACCTCATCAGAACTGAAACAAGGCTGTGCCTCACCTCTACACCAAAAACAGGAGCACTGAGCTAAACAACCACTCAGTCATCATGTTACGCACTACACAGCAGAATAACCCCTCTCAGCCATCCTGTTACCCACTATGGAGCAAAACAACCCCTCTCAGTCATCTTGTTACCCACTATGGAGCAAAACAACCCCTCTCAGCCATCGTGTTACCCAGTATGGAGCAAAACAACCCCTCTCAGCCATCCTGTTACCCAGTATGGAGCAAAACAACCCCTCTCAGCCATCTTGTTAACCACTATGGAGCAAAACAACCCCTCTCAGCCATCGTGTTACCCACTACCCAGCAAAACAACCCCTCTCAGCAATCTTGTTACCCACTACCCAGCAAAACAACCCGTCTCAGCCATCATGTTACCCACTACCCAGCAAAACAACCCCTCTCAGCCATCATGTTACCCACTATGGAGCAAAACAACCCCTCTCAGCCATCCTGTTACCCACTATGGAGCAAAACAACCCCTCTCAGCCATCATGTTACCCACTATGGAGCAAAACAACCCCTCTCAGCCATCCCGTTACGCATCTAGAGCAAAACAACCCCTCTCAGCCATCCCGTTACGCATCTGGAGCAAAACAACCCCTCTCAGCCATCCTGTTACCCACTACCCAGCAAAACAACCCCTCTCAGCCATCATGTTACCCACTACCCAGCAAAACAACCCCTCTCAGCCATCATGTTACCCACTACCCAGCAAAACAACCCCTCTCAGCCAACTTGTTACGCACTACACAGCAGAACAACCCCTCTCAGCCATCCTGTTACCCACTATGGAGCAAAACAACCCCTCTCAGTCATCTTGTTACCCACTACCCAGCAAAACAACCCCTCTCAGCCATCCTGTTACCCAGTATGGAGCAAAACAACCCCTCTCAGCCATCTTGTTAACCACTATGGAGCAAAACAACCCCTCTCAGTCATCGTGTTACCCACTACCCAGCAAAACAACCCCTCTCAGCAATCTTGTTACCCACTACCCAGCAAAACAACCCCTCTCAGCCATCATGTTACTCACTATGGAGCAAAACAACCCCTCTCAGCCATCCTGTTACCCACTATGGAGCAAAACAACCCCTCTCAGCCATCATGTTACCCACTATGGAGCAAAACAACCCCTCTCAGCCATCCCGTTACGCATCTGGAGCAAAACAACCCCTCTCAGCCATCCTGTTACCCACTACCCAGCAAAACAACCCCTCTCAGCCATCTTGTTACCCACTACACAGCAAAACAACCCCTCTCAGCCATCCTGTTACCCACTACACAGCAAAACAACCCCTCTCAGCCATCTTGTTACCAAAACACAGCCATCTTGTTACCCACTACCCAGCAAAACAACCCCTCTCAGCCATCTTGTTACCCACTACACAGCAAAACAACCCCTCTCAGCCATCCTGTTACCCACTATGGAGCAAAACAACTACTCTCAGCCATCCTGTTACCCACTACCCAGCAAAACAACCCCTCTCAACCATCCTGTTACCCACTACACAGCAAAACAACCCCTCTCAGCCATCCTGTTACCCACTACACAGCGAAACAACCCCTCTCAGCCATATTGTTACCCACTACACAGCAAAACAACCCCTCTCAGCCATCCTGTTACCCACTATGGAGCAAAACAACTACTCTCAGCCATCCTGTTACCCACTACCCAGCTAAACAACCCCTCTCAACCATCCTGTTACCCACTACACAGCAAAACAACCCCTCTCAGCCATCTTGTTACCCACTACCCAGCAAAACAACCCCTCTCAGCCATCTTGTTACCCACTACCCAGCAAAACAACCCCTCTCAGCCATCTTGTTACCCACTACCCAGCAAAACAACCCCTCTCAGCCATCATGTTACCCACTACCCAGCAAAACAACCCCTCTCAGCCATCTTGTTAACCACTATGGAGCAAAACAACCCCTCTCAGCCATCATGTTACCCACTACCCAGCAAAACAACCCCTCTCAGCCATCTTGTTACCCACTACACATCAAAACAACCCCTCTCAGCCATCCTGTTACCCACTACACAGCGAAACAACCCCTCTCAGCCATCTTGTTACCCACTACACAGCAAAACAACCCCTCTCAGCCATCCTGTTACCCACTATGGAGCAAAACAACTACTCTCAGCCATCCTGTTACCCACTACCCAGCAAAACAACCCCTCTCAACCATCCTGTTACCCACTACCCAGCAGAACAACCCCTCTCAGCCATCTTGTTACCCACTACACATCAAAACAACCCCTCTCAGCCATCCTGTTACCCACTACACAGCGAAACAACCCCTCTCAGCCATCTTGTTACCCACTACACAGCAAAACAACCCCTCTCAGCCATCCTGTTACCCACTATGGAGCAAAACAACTACTCTCAGGCATCCTGTTACCCACTACCCAGCAAAACAACCCCTCTCAGCCATCATGTTACCCACTATGGAGCAAAACAACCCCTCTCAGCCATCCTGTTACCCACTATGGAGCAAAACAACCCCTCTCAGCCATCATGTTACCCACTATGGAGCAAAACAACCCCTCTCAGCCATCCCGTTACGCATCTAGAGCAAAACAACCCCTCTCAGCCATCCCGTTACGCATCTGGAGCAAAACAACCCCTCTCAGCCATCCTGTTACCCACTACCCAGCAAAACAACCCCTCTCAGCCATCATGTTACCCACTACCCAGCAAAACAACCCCTCTCAGCCATCATGTTACCCACTACCCAGCAAAACAACCCCTCTCAGCCAACTTGTTACGCACTACACAGCAGAACAACCCCTCTCAGCCATCCTGTTACCCACTATGGAGCAAAACAACCCCTCTCAGTCATCTTGTTACCCACTACCCAGCAAAACAACCCCTCTCAGCCATCCTGTTACCCAGTATGGAGCAAAACAACCCCTCTCAGCCATCTTGTTAACCACTACCCAGCAAAACAACCCCTCTCAGCCATCATGTTACTCACTATGGAGCAAAACAACCCCTCTCAGCCATCCTGTTACCCACTATGGAGCAAAACAACCCCTCTCAGCCATCATGTTACCCACTATGGAGCAAAACAACCCCTCTCAGCCATCCCGTTATGCATCTGGAGCAAAACAACCCCTCTCAGCCATCCCGTTACGCATCTGGAGCAAAACAACCCCTCTCAGCTATCCCATTACGCATCTGGAGCAAAACAACCCCTCTCAGCCATCCTGTTACCCACTACCCAGCAAAACAACCCCTCTCAACCATCCTGTTACCCACTACACAGCAAAACAACCCCTCTCAGCCATCTTGTTACCCACTACCCAGCAAAACAACCCCTCTCAGCCATCTTGTTACCCACTACCCAGCAAAACAACCCCTCTCAGCCATCTTGTTACCCACTACCCAGCAAAACAACCCCTCTCAGCCATCATGTTACCCACTACCCAGCAAAACAACCCCTCTCAGCCATCTTGTTAACCACTATGGAGCAAAACAACCCCTCTCAGCCATCATGTTACCCACTACCCAGCAAAACAACCCCTCTCAGCCATCTTGTTACCCACTACACATCAAAACAACCCCTCTCAGCCATCCTGTTACCCACTACACAGCGAAACAACCCCTCTCAGCCATCTTGTTACCCACTACCCAGCAAAACAACCCCTCTCAGCCATCTTGTTACCCACTACACATCAAAACAACCCCTCTCAGCCATCCTGTTACCCACTACACAGCGAAACAACCCCTCTCAGCCATCTTGTTACCCACTACACAGCAAAACAACCCCTCTCAGCCATCCTGTTACCCACTATGGAGCAAAACAACTACTCTCAGCCATCCTGTTACCCACTACCCAGCAAAACAACCCCTCTCAACCATCCTGTTACCCACTACCCAGCAAAACAACCCCTCTCAGCCATCATGTTACCCACTACCCAGCAAAACAACCCCTCTCAGCCATCATGTTACCCACTATGGAGCAAAACAACCCCTCTCAGCCATCCTGATACCCACTATGGAGCAACACAACCCCTCTCAGCCATCATGTTACCCACTATGGAGCAAAACAACCCCTCTCAGCCATCCCGTTACGCATCTGGAGCAAAACAACCCCTCTCAGCTATCCCATTACGCATCTGGAGCAAAACAACCCCTCTCAGCCATCCTGTTACCCACTACCCAGCAAAACAACCCCTCTCAGCCATCATGTTACCCAATACCCAGCAAAACAACCCCTCTCAGCCATCTTGTTACCCACTACACAGCAAAACAACCCCTCTCAGCCATCCTGTTACCCGCTACACAGCGAAACAACCCCTCTCAGCCATCTTGTTACCCACTACACATCAAAACAACCCCTCTCAGCCATCCTGTTACCCACTATGGAGCAAAACAACCCCTCTCAGCCATCCTGTTACCCACTATGGAGCAAAACAACCCCTCTCAGCCATCCTGTTACCCACTATGGAGCAAAACAACCCCTCTCAGCCATCTTGTTACCCACTACCCAGCAAAACAACCCCTCTCAGCCATCTTTTTACCCACTACACAGCAAAACAACCCCTCTCAGCCATCTTGTTACCCACTACCCAGCAAAACAACCCCTCTCAGCCATCTTGTTACCCACTATGGAGCAAAACAACCCCTCTCAGCCATCTTGTTACCCACTATGGAGAAAAACAACCCCTCTCAGCCATCCTGTTACCCACTACCCAAATCAAATCAAATCAAATCAAATGTATTTATATAGCCCTTCGTACATCAGCTGATATCTCAAAGTGCTGTACAGAAACCCAGCCTAAAACCCCAAACAGCAAACAATGCAGGTGTAAAAGCACGGTGGCTAGGAAAAACTCCCTAGAAAGGCCAAAACCTAGGAAGAAACCTAGAGAGGAACCGGGCTATGTGGGGTGGCCAGTCCTCTTCTGGCTGTGCCAGGTAGAGATTATAACAGAACATGACCAAGATGTTCAAATGTTCATAAATGACCAGCATGGTCAAATAATAATAAGGCAGAACAATTGAAACTGGAGCAGCAGCACAGTCAGGTGGACTGAGGACAGCAAGGAGCCATCATGTCAGGTAGTCCTGGGGCACGGTCCTAGGGCTCAGGTCCTCCGAGAGAGAGAAAGAAAGAGAGAATTAGAGAGAGCATATGTGGGGTGGCCAGTCCTCTTCTGGCTGTGCCGGGTGGAGATTATAACAGAACGTGGCCAATATGTTCAAATGTTCATAAATGACCAGCATGGTTGAATAATAGTAAGGCAGAACAGTTGAAACTGGAGCAGGAGCATGGCCAGGTGGACTGGGGACAGCAAGGAGTCCTCATGTCAGGTAGTCCTGGGACATGGTCCTAGGGCCCAGGCCAGTTGAAACTGGAGCAGCAGCATGGCCAGGTGGACTGGGGACAGCAAGGAGTCATCATGTCAGGTAGTCCTGGGGCATGGTCCTAGGGCTCAGGTCCTCCGAGAGAGAGAAAGAAAGAGAGAAGGAGAGAATTAGAGAACGCACACTTAGATTCACACAGGACACCTGAATAGGACAGGAGAAGTACTCCAGATAAACAAACTGACCCTAGCCCCCCGACACAAACTACTGCAGCATAAATACTGGAGGCTGAGACAGGAGGGGTCAGGAGACACTGTCTCAGCCATCCTGTTACCCACTACCCAGCAAAACAACCCCTCTCAGCCATCATGTTACCCACTACCCAGCAAAACAACCCCTCTCAGCCATCTTGTTACCCACTACACAGCAAAACAACCCCTCTCAGCCATCCTGTTACCCACTATGGAGCAAAACAACCCCTCTCAGCCATCCTGTTACCCGCTACACAGCGAAACAACCCCTCTCAGCCATCTTGTTACCCACTACACATCAAAACAACCGCTCTCAGCCATCCTGTTACCCACTACACATCAAAACAACCCCTCTCAGCCATCCTGTTACCCACTATGGAGCAAAACAACCCCTCTCAGCCATCCTGTTACCCACTATGGAGCAAAACAACCCCTCTCAGCCATCCTGTTACCCACTATGGAGCAAAACAACCCCTCTCAGCCATCTTGTTACCCACTACCCAGCAAAACAACCCCTCTCAGCCATCTTTTTACCCACTACACAGCAAAACAACCCCTCTCAGCCATCTTGTTACCCACTACCCAGCAAAACAACCCCTCTCAGCCATCTTGTTACCCACTATGGAGCAAAACAACCCCTCTCAGCCATCTTGTTACCCATTATGGAGCAAAACAACCCCTCTCAGCCATCCTGTTACCCACTATGGAGCAAAACAACCCCTCTCAGCCATCCTGTTACCCACTACCCAGCAAAACAACCCCTCTCAACCATCCTGTTACCCACTACCCAACAAAACAACCCCTCTCAGCCATCTTGTTACCCACTACCCAGCAAAACAACCCCTCTCAACCATCTTGTTACCTACTATGGAGCAAAACAACCCCTCTCAGCCATCATGTTACCCTCTATGGAGCAAAACAACCCCTCTCAGCCATCTTGTTACCCACTACCCAGCAAAACAACCCCTCTCAGCCATCATGTTACCCACTGTGGAGCAAAACAACCCCTCTCAGTCATCCTGTTACCCACTATGGAGCAAAACAACCCCTCTCAGCCATCCTGCCACCGACTAATGTCCACAGCCATTTGAGGGTAATGGCATCAGCTCTGATATGAAGTCATAAGGCCCTGTCATATCCACTTCATCAGAACGCACTGTTTACTCCTTCCCTCTCTCCTCCTTCACTCTCTCCTCCTTCACTCTCTCCTCCTTCCCTCTTTCCTCCTTCCCTCTCTCCTCCTTCCCTCTCTCCTGCTTCCCTCTCTCCTCCTTCCCTCTCTCCTCCTTCCCTCTTTCCTCCTTCCCTCTTTCCTCCTTCCCTCTCTCCTCCTTCCCTCTTTCCTCCTTCCCTCTCTCCTGCTTCCCTCTCTCCTCCTTCCCTCTCTCATCCTTCCCTCTTTCCTCCTTCCTCCTTCCCTCTTTCCTCCTTCCCTCTCTCCTCCTTCCCTCTTTCCTCCTTCCCTCTCTCCTCCTTCCCTCTTTCCTCCTTCCCTCTCTCCTCCTTCCCTCTCTCCTCCTTCCCTCTCTCCTCCTTCCCTCTCTCCTGCTTCCCTCTCTCCTCCTTCCCTCTCTCCTGCTTCCCTCTCTCCTCCTTCCCTCTCTCATCCTTCCCTCTTTCCTCCTTCCTCCTTCCCTCTTTCCTCCTTCCCTCTCCCCTCCTTCCCTCTCTCCTCCTTCCCTCTCTCCTCCTTCCCTCTCTCCTCCTTCCCTCTCTCCTCCTTCACTCTTTCCCTCCCCGTCTCCCTCTGTTCATTCTCCTTAATGACTCTGACACAACTCATGAAGAGGCAGTGATTAGGTAGTGAAATCTTCCAGAAAACATACTTTGCCCATGATTTTACAGGTATTGACTACCTGCTACTAACATCAAGACAGTCTGACATTGTGGGACATGGACAGAGAGAATTGATTGCTGGAGTTGCTTGGCCGTCTGTTGATCGATCGTCGTGATCCAACCGTGGACATGATTTCCTGGGGTCAAAGCAACATCTAGTGGGAAGTGTGGAAGGTGGCTTTAGTTCTGTCTCACAATGTCGGTCAGTATTGGCAACAGCTCCACAGGTAAACTCCAGGGCTCCAAGAGAAGGCAGGCATTCATTCACACAAATCCAGTAGGAGAGATTGGGGTAAATTGAACCAACGCAATAAGTAGAGCCACACTTGTTTCTAGGAAACAGTACACAAAATGCATCATTCAACCAAATATTTAGGAAGAGATCTCATCTCATGGAGTCTGTGAAAGAAGAAACCACGTGGAAAAAGTCAAATTCATTTATCATGTCAACCCTTTACACTCATGGAAATTGAGCGAAACGTTAACCTGCGTGACCAAACCGAACCCAATTGAAACAAGTCCTCGGGCATATCATTGTCCAATAAATATGGCAATAACTCTCGAACAGTACGTATCTCAGAGCATTAGGTGTAAAAACTTTACTTACCCAGTTACAGCCCACTTCTTGGAGGCAGGCCACTCGATTTCGTCTCTGCGTTGTATTAGCATCGAACATGTCATGTCACCCTCCCTAGGAGAGGGGGTGACCTTGATAATTTATTGTTAAAACGAGAGGCTGCCTGGATCTTTTAACGTAAAGACCCTTGCTCCCTTCGGGCCCAACATAGACTTTGATCTGAAGCCATTCTTGTGATTATTGTGACTTTGCCATTGTAATTGTTTGTAAGCTTGTGTAGTCTAAAATGAATTTATGATCGTATGATCGTATCCATTTGTTGTTTGTATGCTGTTTTTTGTATGCCATTTTAATATTTGATTATTAACCAATGATATTAGGCCACTATTGACCATGATTACAGACACCTGTGTCTTTTGACACTACATAAACGAGTCATCCCGCAGTGTTTGTGATTATACCCTGATGAAGACAGCTTGGCTGTTGAAACGTTGGTAATTACATTTTTGCATCTGAGATCCTAGAGTGTGCGGATCTCTTTTATCTTCACGTTTTCTACTCCGCTAGCCAGCACCTCACCTAAAAAGGTGTGCGTTTCTTTTACTTCTAAATAATTCTCGAACAAACATCAAACCATTACAGCATTATGCATACTGATGCGTATTGATGCATGAGGTATTGATGCTGAGAGTTTTTTCCTGAGGACGTACTCAGGACAGGGAGTTCAATGAGGGCGACTCAGGCGGCAGAGTTAGTGTCATCAGAGTGGTGTCTTGTCTTTAATTATCTCCCGTACAGAAGGATTTAATGAGGGGAAGGACTCCTAATGAAGAGAGGGAGGAGGTTGATGAACCTCAGAGACTCTTGGATGTGGCATGCCTCAGCTTGCCAAGGCCACCTTGCCAAGGCCACCTTGCCAAGGCCAAGCTCATCACCGAACCGTGCATGCAGTCACTCGGTGGAGGAAACCAGTCATACCTCCTGCACATCCTGCATATATAAGAATATTGGATCTTTAAAAATAAAAATTAAGGCAAGCATCCCGGAGTCTCCTCTTCACTCTTGACGTTGAGACTAGTGTTTTGCGGGCACTATTTAATGAAGCTGCCAGTTGAGAGCTTGTGAGGCATCTGTTTCTCAAACTAGACAGTCTAATGTACTTGACCTCTTGCTCAATTGTGCTCCCATTCCTCTTTCTATTCTGGTTAGAGCTAGTTTGCGCCGTTCTGTGAAGGGAGTAGTAAACAGTGTTGTCTTCAATTTCTTGGCAAATTTCTCGCATGGAAAAGCCATTTTTTTCCTAGCCATTTTGAGCCTGTAATCGAACCCACACATGCTTATGCTCCAGACACTCAACTAGTCTAAACTAGTCTAAAGAAAGCCAGTTTTATTGCTTCTTTAATCAGAACAGCTTTCAGCTGTGCTAACATAATTGCAAAAGGTCTTTCTAATGAACAGTTAGCCTTTTAAAATGAATAACTTCTATTCGCTAACATAATGTGCCATTGGAACACAGGAGTGATGGTTGCTGATAATGGGCCTCTGTACACCTATGTAGACATTCCATTAAAAAAAATCTGCCGTTTCAAGCTGCAGTTGTCATTTACAACATTAACAATGTCTACACTGTATTTCTGATCAATGTGATGTAATTTTGTCACGAACGTCATCAGGGAAATGACTGGACCAGCGTGCAGCGTGGTGACCTTACGTTTATTTTTATTATGAATGTCGTCACCAACAAAAACAAACAACAACAACAAAACAACAACAACAAAACAACAACAACAAAACAACAACAACAACAAAACAACAACAACAAAACAACAACAACAAAACAACAACAACAAAACAACAACAACAATACAACAAACAACAACAACAAAAAACAACAACAACAACAACAACAACAACAAAACAACAACAACCGTGTCGCTAACTACAGGCCACTAACACAGACAACATCCCACAACTAAGGTGGCAAAACAGGCTGCCTAAGTATGATTCTCAATCAGAGACAACGATAGACAGCTGTCCCTGATTGAGAACCTTAACCGGCCAAAACATAGAAACAGAAAACATAGAATGCCCACCACACATCACACCCTGACCTAACCAAATAGAGAAATAAAAGGGCTCTCTAAGGTCAGGGACATATTTTAATGGAGAAACAAAATTATTTAAAAAACAAGGACGTTTGTAAGTGACTCCAAACTTTTGAACGGTACATTTTCTATCAGTTGGGCTGCAAGCCTAAGAACAGCAACCACTATCCATCTTTAAAAATATATATATTTCACCTTTGTTTAACCAGGTAGGCTAGTTGAGAACACCTTTGTTTAACCAGGTAGGCTAGTTGAGAACAAGTTCTCATTTACAACTGCGACCTGGCCAAGATAAGGCAAAGCAGTGCGACACAAACAACAACACAGAGTTACACGTGGAATAATCAAGTGTACAGTCAATAACACAATAGAGAAAGTCTATATACAGTGTGTGCAAATGGTGTGAGGAGGTAAGGCAATAAATAGGCCATAGTAGCAAAGTAATTACAATTTAGCAAATTAAACACTGGAGTGATAGATGAGCAGATGATGACGTGCAAGTAGTGATACTGGTGTGCAAAAGAGCAGAAAAGTAAATAAAAACAATCTGGGGATGAAGTAGGTGGACTGTGTGGGCTATTTACAGATGGACTATATGGACAGCTGTTCTCAGATGCTCTAGTCAATGAAGTGTATAAGATGAAAGAAACAAAGCTTGAAACAGAACATTCATCTGGTTGCTGTGTAGCCATTCTTCTATAAATAACAAATGTCCTTATATGGTCGCAAGTAAATAACTGTCAAAGGCAATGGTGGTGTTTTATATAAAAAAGAAATGTAGTCCATATGCCCTGAGCAGATGTTTAGCGCGTGATTATCATGAATGAGATGAGGTCCCTTTAGGTCCCTCTTGTATGTAAGACCGATTACCATCTTATAGTATCGTTCATCAAAACAAAGTACACAAATATTTACAAAAATACAAATGAATTGTTTTCAGCATATCAAATGACTTTCTTCCAGTGTGTGGACAGCAACTCAAAGAACAAAGAAAAAACTGTCTGGAAGCCTGACAGAAGATTGAAAGAAAGCTGTGGCATATTAAGCCAAATACAGCATGCAGGTTGTACAACGTAGACAAACAATCTATTATTCAAGAGTGTGACATTGTAGAAATTCCTCTAGGCATTACTATACACTTCTATCGGTAACATTCTGAAAGATTCTCTCAGAAGAGCATACCCCCCCCCGTAGAGAAGACATTGTGCTTGTTTTAGAAGGCTGACTTTTCACAAATTATTGTATCTACAAAACACCTCAACACCTCAAACAATTGGGGATGAACTGATCCATAACAGACAAAGGTTAAGACAGCGGTTGAGACAGCAGTTAAGACAGCGGTTAAGACAGAGGTTAAGACAGCGGTTAAGACAGTGGTTAAGACAGTGGTTAAGACAGAGGTTAAGACAGATGTTAAGACAGAGGTTAAGACAGATGTTAAGACAGAGGTTAAGACAGATGTTAAGACAGAGGTTAAGACAGAGGTTAAGACAGAGGTTAAGACAGTGGTTAAGACAGTGGTTAAGACAGAGGTTAAGACAGATGTTAAGACAGAGGTTAAGACAGAGGTTAAGAGAGAGGTTAAGACAGCAGTTAATACAGAGGTTAAGACAGCGGTTAAGACAGCGGTTAGGACAGAGGTTAAGACAGAGGTTAAGACAGAAGTTAAGAGAGAAGGTTAAGACAGTGGTTAAGACAGAGGTTAAGACAGCAGTGCCCAGCTCAGAAGGACCTTTGAGAGGTTAAGACAGCAGTGCCCAGCTCAGAAGGACCTTTGAGAGGTTAAGACAGCAGTGCCCTGCTCAGAAGGAACTTTGAGAGGTTAAGACAGCGGTGCCCAGCTCAGGAGGACCTTTGAGAGGTTAAGACAGTGGTTAAGAGAGTGGTTAAGACAGAGGTTAAGACAGATGTTAAGACAGAGGTTAAGACAGAGGTTAAGACAGTGGTTAAGACAGTGGTTAAGACAGAGGTTAAGACAGATGTTAAGACAGAGGTTAAGACAGAGGTTAAGACAGAGGTTAAGACAGTGGTTAAGACAGTGGTTAAGACAGAGGTTAAGACAGATGTTAAGACAGAGGTTAAGACAGAGGTTAAGAGAGAGGTTAAGACAGCAGTTAATACAGAGGTTAAGACAGCGGTTAAGACAGCGGTTAAGACAGAGGTTAAGACAGAGGTTAAGACAGCGGTTAAGACAGAAGTTAAGAGAGAAGGTTAAGACAGCGGTTAAGACAGAGGTTAAGACAGCAGTGCCCAGCTCAGAAGGACCTTTGAGAGGTTAAGACAGCAGTGCCCAGCTCAGAAGGACCTTTGAGAGGTTAAGACAGCAGTGCCCTGCTCAGAAGGACCTTTGAGAGGTTAAGACAGCAGTGCCCTGCTCAGAAGGACCTTTGAGAGGTTAAGACAGCAGTGCCCAGCTCAGAAGGACCTTTGAGAGGTTAAGACAGCAGTGCCCAGCTCAGAAGGACCTTTGAGAGGTTAAGACAGCGGTGCCCAACTCAGAAGGACCTTTGAGAGGTTAAGACAGCAGTGCCCAGCTCAGAAGGACCTTTGAGAGGTTAAGACAGCAATGCCCAGCTCAGAAGGACCTTTGAGAGGTTAAGACAGCCGTGCCCAGCTCAGAAGGACCTTTGAGAGGTTAAGACAGCGGTGCCCAGCTCAGAAGGACATTTTAAGACAGAGGTTAAGACAGAGGTTAAGACAGCGGTTAAGACAGAGGTTAAGACAGCGGTGCCCAGCTCAGAAGGACCTTTTAAGACAGAGGTTAAGACAGAGGTTAAGACAGAGGTTAAGACAGCGGTGCCCAGCTCAGCCCAGCTCTGTCAACAAGCAGAGTGACGTGTTATAAACCTTGAAATATATATTTAAAAAAAATAGGTTTCTTGTAATAAAAGGAATTCCAAACTAACCGAACATGGTTTACACAACGTGTTCTTCCCAATTAGAGACATCGGATTTTCTCATCAACATCATCCCTCAATCAACATTTGACTTGGACTGGACTGGTTCAAGTAAAATAAACCCAGTCGCTCTTTTGAGAAATGAAGAGGAGCTCTAGCTTTGGGTATGGAGTGACTGAAGGGACAAAAAGCACACAGTCACCTCAAGGCAGAGATAAATAGGACATTCAGATCATACACAGCAACATTGTAATAAAATAATTTGGTCTTTCTTTCACTAAAGACCCTATACAGGGATTAAGATGAACACAAATAGTTTACTGTACATGCAGTCTGTCCATTCTAGACTTAAGAAAGGATCTGAGGGGAAACTAAGAGACGAGGTTGACTAAATACACAAACTCACACACAACCACAACAGCATAGAACTGAGCAGTGAGACATACAATGAAAGGGAAGCGAGAAAGAAAAAATATACCATAGTCTTTTAAATCACATTGCTTGTAAAGAACATTGTTTTCTGTGCTCTGGAACAATGTGTCTGTTTGGAGGGACATTTTTTTTTTTGAGAAAAAGGGGGGAGTAAGGAAAGGGTCCCCTTTGTAGAACAATGATTTATGGCAGCAGAATGTATGGCAGCAGAATAAAAAAAACAGCCAATAACAGGTTGCCTGTGTCTGAAAGCAATGAGACAGAGAAGCAATAAGGTCGAGAGAAGCTACAGGTAGTCATACTCCTGCAGCATCATCTGCAATAGAATATGCAAGGTGCCAGAGAGATTGTAAAGAGCTGGAGAGTGTTGAAGTGGTTGAGCTTAAATGTTGAAGGGAGCTTGAGTGTTGAAGGGAGATTGAATGTTGAAGGGAGCTTGAATGTTGAAGGGAGCTTAAATGTTGAAGGGAGCTTGAGTGTTGAAGGGAGTTTGAGTGTTGAAGGGAGTTTGAGTGTTGAAGGGAGCTTGAATGTTGAAGGAAGCTTGAGTGTTGAATGGAGCTTGAATGTTGAAAGTAGCTTGGTAATGAAGGGAGCTTGAGTGTTGAAGTGAGATTGGGTGTTGAAGGGAGCCTGAGTGTTGAAAGTAGCTTGATGTTGAAGGGAGCCTGAGTGTTGATTGGAGCTTGAGTGTTGAAGGGGCTTGAGTGTTGATTGGAGCCTGAATGTTGATTGGAGCTTAAGGGTTGATGGGAGCCTGAGTGTTGATGGGATCTTGAATGTTGAAGGGAGCTTGAGTGTTGATTGGAGTTTGAGGGTTGTAGCCTAGCAGCATACACAGATATAGAAGGAGTATTGTTGTGATTGTAGGCAGACCCCTTGGTGTGTGGGGGAACAAGAGAGTAGGTGAGAGCCCAGAGAATGGGTTGAGGTGAGGCTAGGTGGGCTTGCCTGCTAAATGGGCCTGCAGCATGTTTAGGTTGGGCAGGTTGCCTGTGCTGACTGGGCTGTCTGCATTGACTGTGCCATTGGCTGTGTCTCTATGGCAGCCACTGGGCTCACATCACACTGTTTCTCCGTCTCTGGCCACTACCTACATGCTGCCTAGAGACCTGGCTAGTTTGGAGGGGCTCGGGGAGCTGGCAGAGAGGAGAGAATGGTTTAATTTAGTCGATATGGAGCCATGCATAGCAGCGTCCTGACTTGTGAGTCTCTGAGGCTGCTATTGAATCAGATCAGCCTGACAGGAATAGAGCTCACCCACTGGATCATTACGCATCCGACTTGGACTGTTAATATGCCTGCAAGACAATTTGCTCATGAAACAGCCTACAGGGCAGCATTCCTGATTTACGAACCTCTGAGGCTGCTAAGGAATATGATCAAGCTATGAGGGTGAAAGCTAATCTGATCAGCCTGTCAGGAATGGAGCTAAATGTAAATATTGTCCGCAAAACATGAAGGGTTTATCAGTTATGCCAGCGAACAACCTGCATAGATAACAAGTTGCTAGCTAGCTAGCAAGACTAACTAGCTAACTAGCTAGCTAGCTCACGTGACTAGCTAGCCAACTGAGCTTGCTAAGCAGCCCTGCTAGGAAACTAGCTATACAAAAATAAACAATAATAATTTTTAAAAATGTACTCTAGGCTTCAGATTTCTATCTCTGTTTGAATGTGGCTCGGTGGCTTGTTGTTCCTTGCATGTGATTGGCTCTGGTCTGGAAGTGGCACACAGCCTGGGAGACAGAGATGTTGTACAGGGCTTAAATGCACCACTAGCGATGGTTTCATTATGCTAATTAGATACCCACTGTAGTTCAGACATTGACTCCTGTAAGCATAGGCTACACTCATGTATACTGCATTTGTCTCAAAAACATAGCCTAACCATAACTCTTGAGCCCTGCTAATCACCAAGTGTGGGCATGAAAAGTGCTTAACTGATAACACATTAGCTTAGGGCTAACAAATAAAAAGTTTATGAAAACAAATACAAGTTGGCCTAATTACAATGTAATGATTTCCTTAACCATGAAGCAAGTTTGGAAAGTAATACTATTTATTTTATCAAGCTATTTAGCTTGCAAAAAGTTCACTAGGAGCTATAGTTTTGGTGCAAAGCTCGGAGAGCTAGCTTGGCGCTAGTTTGGAGCTAACATGAATGCTTCGTCAGGATTTTTTTTTTTTTTACATATCCGCACTGGTTTCTTTCATTCAATGTTCAAAAGTTGGTGAATGAAGCAGATGGTAAAATTGTGAAAATTGTATAATTTTTTAAACTGTATTATTATCAACATTATTATTATTATTAGTTGTATTATAATGATTAGTGTTAATATATATTTGTAAAATTTTGTATTATTATTATCATTATTATAATGTATTAATTTTAATTAATTTATTAACATCATAATAAAAAAGAAAAATATGATGATTATTATTATTATTATTTGTAATATAATGATTGGTGTTATTGGTCTTTTTATTTATTTAGTATTATTATTATCGTTATTATTATCATAATGCATATTCTGATTATATATATATATATTGTTTTTTTAAATCATTATTATAATAATTTATATTACATTTAAAAGTAATTTTTTTAAATTCAATTTTTGTACTTGTTCTCTCCGTTGTTTCACTCCTCAGTATTCACACTAACATGTTTGGACTGGCCTTGAGGTCTCAACCAAGTCCAAATGTAAGGGCTTCCAAATGGGTAGTTGTAATCTCATTGTATTTACAGGTAAATTACTATTAGCCCATTACTTGACCTCGGTTCTCCGACATTATAATCAAATCTACACACGAACAAAGATACTGTATGTGTCAATGTTTACAGCTGCATCTGATGTACCGTTTAAATGTTTTATCTAATGCGTGGTCAAAAATAGGCAAACAGAAACTTGCAAACAGAAACTGTTTATCTGGCAGATTGTAATCATGTGTTTTATCTGCAGCCTTCTGAGGTCAGATGGAGTAGCAAGGGTGGGAGATCAAAACGATGGTTTATTGAACCAAAAGCCCAAAACATTACTTTACATAAAAATAACTTTCAACTGCCTCAAAGTCCTCCATTAGTTGGGTGTTGTTTGCTGCTTAATGAATTACTGAAGGAATAGATAATGCTGTGACAGCCAGCAATAGGCCTTCAACAGTAATAGCTAACCAGTATACTACGCAATGCCTATACCTACTGAATCCTGCCTATAGTTTCAAAAAAGAAAAACTGTAAAACATATCAACTCCTATACTGAGCATGATTTTCACCAAAACAACCACAATAAAATGTGGTGATGGCCATCAGTGCTTCTTAACACCTATTTACTGTTCAAAGCAGCCATCCTCACAGCTCCCAGCAACCATCTCACCATCTCACTCACGCTGGGCCAAGTTAACTCCATCTGTTTGACACAAAAGGAATCTAAACCCAGGGGCTCGCTAATCCATTGGCTGCTCCATTGTTCACTCATATAGAGGTGCGTTCTACAGATGACATGTGGTGGTGTTAAGGTAAAGGGTGTTTGAAATTAAACACTTTAGGACTCGGTTTTATGTTTACATATGCGTAGAGAGTTGATTGGATTATTGTACCTGTTGAAACAATCTCGGTTTGCCACAATGCTACATTTAGTCCAGTGTTTCCCATGGTTTTGTCTAGTTGGCTGGATGTCAGTCCAGTGTTTCCCATGGTTTTGTCTAGTTGGCTGGATGTCAGTCCAGTGTTTCTCACCGATGTGTCTAGTTGGCTGGATGTCAGTCCAGTGTTTCCCACTGTTGTGTGTGTTTTGTCTAGTTGGCTGGATGTCAGTCCAGTGTTTCCCATGGTTTTGTCTAGTTGGCTTGATGTCAGTCCAGTGTTTCTCACCGATGTGTCTAGTTGGCTGGATGTCAGTCCAGTGTTTCCCATGGTTTTGTCTAGTTGGCTGGATGTCAGTCCAGTGTTTCCCATGGTTTTGTCTAGTTGGCTGGATGTCAGTCCAGTGTTTCCCATGGTTTTGTCTAGTTGGCTGGATGTCAGTCCAGTGTTTCTCACCGATGTGTCTAGTTGGCTGGATGTCAGTCCAGTGTTTCCCACTGTTGTGTGTAGTTGGCTGGATGTCAGTCCAGTGTTTCCCACTGGTTTTGTCTAGTTGGCTGGATGTCAGTCCAGTGTTTCCCATGGTTTTGTCTAGTTGGCTGGATGTCAGTCCAGTGTTTCTCACCGATGTGTCTAGTTGGCTGGATGTCAGTCCAGTGTTTCCCATGGTTTTGTCTAGTTGGCTGGATGTCAGTCCAGTGTTTCCCATGGTTTTGTCTAGTTGGCTGGATGTCAGTCCAGTGTTTCCCATGGTTTTGTCTAGTTGGCTGGATGTCAGTCCAGTGTTTCCCATGGTTTTGTCTAGTTGGCTGGATGTCAGTCCAGTGTTTCTCACCGATGTGTCTAGTTGGCTGGATGTCAGTCCAGTGTTTCCCATGGTTTTGTCTAGTTGGCTGGATGTCAGTCCAGTGTTTCCCATGGTTTTGTCTAGTTGGCTGGATGTCAGTCCAGTGTTTCCCATGGTTTTGTCTAGTTGGCTGGATGTCAGTCCAGTGTTTCCCACTGTTGTGTGTAGTTGGCTGGATGTCAGTCCAGTGTTTCCCACTGGTTTTGTCTAGTTGGCTGGATGTCCTTTATATGGTGGACCATTCTTGATACAGATGGGAATCTGTGGAGTTTGATCAACCCAGTGGTGTAGCAGTTCTTGACACAAACCAGTGTGCCTGTCACCTACTACCATACCTCATTCAAAGACACTTAAATACTTTGACTTGCACATTCAACCTCTGAATGGCACACAAACACAATCCATGTCTCAATTTTCTCAAGGCTTAAAAATCCTTCTGTAACCTGTCTCCTCCCCTTCATCTACACTGGTGACATCAATAAGGGATCATAACTTGGTTCACCTGGTCAGGTGTTCTAAATGGCAGCAGGTAGCCTAGTGGGAAAGAGCATTTTATGGAATAGTCTGTCTACCCATGTGAGAGACTCAGACTCAGTCTCAACCTTTAAAGTCTTTACTGAGGACTCATCTCTTCAGAAGGTCGTATGATTGAGTGTAGTCTGGTCCAGGAGTCGTGAAGGTGAGCGGAAAGGCTCTGGAGCAACGAACCACCCTTGCTCTCTCTGCCTGGCCGGTTCCCCTCTCTCCACTGGGATCCTCTGCCTCTAAACCTATTACAGGGGCTGAGTCACTGGCTTACTGGTGCTCTTCCATGCTGTCCCTAGGAGGGGTGTGTCACTTGAGTGGGTTTAGTCACTGACGTGATCTTCCTGTCTGGGTTGGTGCCTCCCCTTGGGTTGTGCCGTAGCGGAGATCTTTGTGGGCTATAATCAGCCTTTTCTCAGGATGGTAAATTGGTGGTTGAAGATATCCCTCTAGTGGTGTGGGGGCTGTGCTTTGGAAAAGTGGGTGGGGTAATATCCTGCCTGTTTGGCCTTGTCTGGGAGTATCATCGGATGGGGCCACAGTGTCTCCTGACCCCTCCTGTCTCAGCCTCCAGTATTTATGGTGCAGTAGTTTATGTGTTGGGGGCTAGGGTCAGCCTGTTATATCTGGAGTACTTCTCCTGTCTTATCCGGTGTCCTGTGTGAATTTAAGTATGCTCTCTCTAATTCTCTCTCTCTTTCTCTTTCTCTCTCTTTCTCTTTCTCTTTCTCTCTCTCTCTCTCTCTCTCTCTCTCTTTCTTTCTTTTTCTTTCTTTCTTTCTTTCTTTCTTTCTTCCTCTCTCTCGGAGGACCTGAGCCGTAGAGCCATGCCTCAGGACTACCTGGCATGATGACTCCTTGCTGTCCCCAGTCCACCTGGCCATGCTGCTGCTCCAGTTTCAACTGTTCTGCCTGCGGCTATGGAACACTGACCTCTTCACCGGACGTGCTACCTGTCCCAGACCTGCTGTTTTCAACTCTCTAGAGACAGCAGGAGCAGTAGAGATACTCTGAATGATCGGCTATGAAAAGTCAACTGACATTTACTCCTGAGATGCTGACTTCCTGTACCCTCGACAACTACTGTGATTATTATTATTTTAACATGTTGGTCATTTATGAACATTTGAACATCTTGCCCATGTTCTGTTATAAACCTCCAGTGCGCCTCGCCTGTTCAGCACAGCCAGTGCTTTTCTCCCCTCCTGTGCTATCGGAGTCTCCAGCCTGTTTAGCGCAGCCAGAGCCTTTCTCCTCTCCTGCGCTGCCGGAGTCTCCTGTCTGTCCAGCGCCACCAGTGCTACCAGTCGGCCCAGCGCGTCCAGTGCGCCTCGCCTGTTCAGCGCAGCCAGAGCTTTTCTCCTCTCCTGCACTGTTGGAGTCTCCCGCCTGTTCAGCGCAGCCAGAGCCTTTCTCCTCTCCTGCGCTGCCGGAGTCTCCTGTCTGTCCAGCGCCACCAGTGCTCCCAGTCGGCCCAGCGCGTCCAGTGCGCCTCGCCTGTTTAGCGCAGCCAGAGCTTTTCTCCTCTCCTGCGCTGTTGGAGTCTCCCGCCTGTTCAGCGCAGCCAGAGCCTTTCTCCTCTCCTGCGCTGCCGGAGTCTCCTGTCTGCCCAGCGCCGCCAGTCGGCCCAGCGTCACCAGTCTGCCAGGATCCACCAGAAGTGCCAGTCTGCCAGGATCCACCAGAAGTGCCAGTCTGCCAAGATCTTCTAGATCGGCCAGACAACCTGAATCATCCAGTTCCACCAGCCAGCCAGGATTTACCAGAGCCTACTACCTGCCTGAGCTTCCTTTCAGTAATGAGCTTCCTCTCAGTACTAGGCTTCCTCTCTGTACTGGGCTCCCTCTCAGTACCGGGCTTCCCCTCAGTACCGGGCTGCTTCGGTCCCGGGCTGCCCCTCTGTCCCGGGCTGCCCCTCTGTCCTGAGATGCCCCTCTGTCCTGAGCTGCCCTGCTGTCCTGAGATGCCCCTCTATCCTGAGATGCCCCTCTGTCCTGAGTTGCCCCTCTGTCCTGAGTTGCCCCTCTGTCCCGAGCTGCCCCTCTGTCCCGAGCTGCCCCTCTGTCCCGAGCTGCCCCTCTGTCCCGAGCTGCCCCTCTGTCCCGAGCTGCCCCTCGGTCCCAAGCTGCCCATCAGTTATGTGGGGATCAGGGTGAGGACTATTAGGCCATGGTCGGCGGAGAAGGTGGATTATCCTAGGACGCGAAGGGGAGGAACTAGGACATTTATGGAGTGGGGTCCACGTCCCGAGCCAGAACCGCAACCATGGGCAGACGCCCACCCGGACCCTCCCTATGCTCTTGAGGTGTGTCCCGGAGTCCGCACCTTAGGGGGGGGGGGGGTTCTGTCACGCCTTGGTCATTGTATCTTGTGTTTTTGTTATATGTTTGGGTAGGCCAGGGTGTGACATGGGTTTATATGTTGTATTTCGTATTGGGGTTTGTATTAATTGGGAGTGTGTATTATTAGGGGTGTGTCTAGTTAGGCTTGGCTGCCTGAGGCGATTCCTAATTGGAGTCAGCTGATTCTCGTTGTCTCGGATTGGGAACCGTATTTAGGTAGCCTGAGTGCGCGTTGTATTTCGTGGGTGATTGTACCTGTCTCTGTGTTAGTCACCAGATAGGCTGTAATTAGTTTCACTCGTTTGTTGTTTTCTTCTTCAGTTATTTCATGTACCGCATTATCTTCATTAAAAGTCATGAGTAACCTACACGCTGCATTTTGGTCTGACTCTCTTCAAACAAGTTCGTTACACACATAGCCTGCTTCCTCTCTAGGTTTCTTCCTAGGTTCCCTGCCGTTCTAGGGAGATTTTTCTAGCCACCGTGCTTCTACACCTGCATTGCTTCCTGTTTGGGGTTTTAGGCTGGGTTTCTGTACAGCACTTTTGATATATCAGCTGATGTACGAATGGCTATAGAAATTAAATTTGATTTGATTTGATACGCCACATAACCCTATTTGCTCCTCTAAGTCATATACTCATATACCATTTAGCAGACGCTTTTATCAAAAAGAGACGTACAGTCATGTATACATTTTATGCATAGGTGGTCCCGGGAATTGAACCCACTACCCTGGCGTTTCAAGTACCATTCTCAAACAAATGAGATACAAATTACCTCCAGTTGGTAAGGCCTCACTCGTAGGACAATATATTTTCTCTCTATAATATGGTGACGTTATGACCACTGAGCTAGAGCTACAGATGCTGCAGAAACTAATCAGTTTTCAACTCTCGCTCTCTCTCTCTCTCTCTCCCCTCTCTCTCTCTCTCTCTCTCTCTCTCTCTCCCCTCTCTCTCTCTCTCTCTCTCTCTCTCTCTCTCTCTCTCTCTCTCTCTCTCTCTCTCTCTCTCTCTCTCTCTCTCTCTCTCTCTCTCTCTCTCTCTCTAGGTCCTGAGCCCAGTCTGACTCCACCGTTACTCACAGACATTGGAAGTCGACCAAAACCGCAGCACTTATTTATGCTACTATTAATTTCATCTCATTTTGATTCATTCATATGTATTAGCACCCCGTAACTTTACGGTGTGTTTTTTGCAGTCCCCACTGCACAACGGTGACCTTCTAAGGAAGTCGAGCCAAGCAACGGCATCACTGTAAGAGCACAGTAACATTTAACATATTAATTTATTATGTATTAATAGTATGTATATGTAATTCGTAGCTTCACTTTATGAGAAACACAACAAATAGATATAGCATGGCTCATTCTAAAGGGTGACAGGTTTCACGATTCAAACAAAAGATTGAGGTGGTGACATTAGCGCATTAGCATCAGCAGCCAAGGAGCATGAATTCTATCCTCGTCCTCTCTAGAGCCTGAGACTGTGTATCTTATTTACTTCATTTTTTTATTTAACCTTTATTTATCGAGGCAAGTCAGTTAAAGAACAAATTCTTATTTACAATGAGGGCCTTCCAAAAGACAAAAAGGCCTCCTGCAGGAACAGGGGTCTGGGATAAATAATTAAAATAAATACAATATGGGGGCCTCCCGAGTGACGCAGTGGTCTAAAGCACTGCATCGCAGTGCTATCTGTGTCACTAGAGATTCTTGGTTCGAGTCCAGGCTCTGTCTCAGCCGGCCGCGCCCATTGGGCGGCGCACAATTGGCACAGCGTCGTCCGGGTTTGTGAGGGTTTGGCTGGCAGGGATATCCTTGTCTCATTGCGCACTAGCGACTCCTGTGGTGGGCCATGCGCAGTCCTCATTGTGTCAAGAAGCAGTGCGGCTGAGTTGTGTTTTGGAGGAGGCATGGATCTCGACCTTCCCCTCTCCTGAGTCTTGGAGTTGCAGCGATGAGACAAGACTGTAACTACTAACAAATAGACACCATGAAATAGGGGAGAAAATACAATACAATATAAATATAGGACAAAACACACATCACAACAAGAGAGACAACCTAAAAGAGAGGCAACAGCACAAAGGGCAAGAAGGTATCTCCTATGACATCAGCACTAAGCAGGGCTTTACAGTCCACATCTCTCAGTAGTATCTCGTCTATCTTCTAATCCCACTATCTCTTAGATTGTATTTACCTCTGTGACAGGTGCGCTAAGAGTAATCTACGGCACTAAATAACATCTGTCTGTTTTGCAAAACAAATATTAGCGTGAACAAAGTTTCCTCTGCGTGAGTTAAAGTCTCATTTTACCCCATATTAATAGGCTAATCCTGTCAATATAATGTTACATACCCCCACCTTGGAGCAGCACAAAATAGGTTTGTGGGGACAATCGATTCCCATTTAAAATCCCGTTTTTCCGAGCCTCTAAACCTGACACTTAACATATTTTACTTTTTTAATATTTTTTTATTTGACCTTCCTTTAACTAGGCATAACCCAAATCTTAACCCTTTATCCCTAAACCTAACTAACTCCTGAACCTAAACTGAACCCCTAAACCTAACACTAACTCCTGAACCTAAACTGAACCCCTAAACCTAACACTAACTCCTGAACCTAAACTGAACCCCTAAACCTAACACTAACTCCTGAACCTAAACTGAACCCCTAAACCCCTAACCCTAATTGTAACGCTTAACCTAAGATCTATGACTAAAATATCCTTTATCCTTGAGGGGACAAGTGATATGTCCCCAATTGTCCTTGTGAGGACTTCTGGTCCCCACAATATTATTGAAACCAAACCCACACACTCATACTGTATGCATGCACACAGACGGTTATTGGTTGTGCAGGGGGCCTGTATTAAGCCCAGTCAGGCAGGGGGTATTGTGGTGGGATTGTATGGTATATATAAAAGTGGGAGGGATTAATATTGGAGTCTGAATGAGACAATCTGTGCCTTTTACGCACCGCTGATGAAAGGGAGAGAGACATAATTTCAAGGGTCACTACAGCTGACGATATTAGACTGGAAGACAGTATTATGAGGTTTATCGAGGTGTGTGTGTGTGTGTGTGTGTGTGTGTGTGTGTGTGTGTGTGTGTGTGTGTGTGTGTGTGTGTGTGTGTGTGTGTGTGTGTGTGTGTGTGTGGGATCGTGTGGGATCGTGTGTGTGTGTGTGTGTGAGTGTGTGTGTGTGTGGGATCGTGTGTGTGTGTGTGTGTGAGTGTGTGTGTGTGTGTGTGTGTGTGTGTGTGTGTGTGTGTGTGTGTGTGTGTGTGTGTGTGTGTGTGTGTGTGTGTGTGTGTGTGTGTGCGTGTGCGTGTGCGTGTGTGTGTGTGTGTGTGCGTGTGCGTGTGCGTGTGCGTGTGTGTGTGTGTGTGTGGGTGTTGATAAATTCCAGCATCTCAGCAGGTGACGTTGACATTTGGTCCGGAGACATCAAATCAAATCAAATCAAATTGTATTCATCACATTAAACAACAGATGTAAAACTAAAAGTGAAATACTTCATTACTGGCCAATAATACAGAGAGAAAGAAAATAGAGAAATATTAGAAAAGTAAAATCCTTAATGATAGAAATAAATACACACTAAATAGAGATAATGTGGCTTAATACACGGGATACCAGTGAGTCGATGTGGAGGGGAACAAGGTAGTTGAGGTAGATACTTTATGTACAGTTGTATATATATAACTACAGTAAAAGATAATAAACAGTAGCAGTAGAAAATGTAATGAATCAAAAAGGGTCAATGCAGATAGTCTGGCAAGCTATTTGTTAAAATGAAGGATCTCTGTGTGTCCTTCCCCTCGAGACGGTTGAGCTAACGTAGGCTAATACGATTAGCATGACGTTTTAAGGAACAAGAACATTTCCCAGGACATAGACATATCTGATATTGGCAGAAAGCTTAAATTCTTGTTAATCTAACTGCACTGTTCAATTTACAGTAGCTATTACAGTGAAAGAACATCATGCTATTGTTTGAGGAGAGTGCACAGTTATGAACTTGAAAATGTATATATTAACCAATTAGGCACATTTGGGTCGTCTTAATACAACATTTTGAACAGAAATGCAATGGTTCATTGGATCATCGTAAACATTGCACATACACTGTTGCCATCTAGTGGCCAAAATGTATATTGTGCCTAGAGTCCTTTTTCAGATTATGGCTTTTCTCTAAAAAAATCCTGTTTTTTTCTTTGTATTATCTTTTACCAGACCTAATGTGGTATATTCTCGTACGTTAATTTCACATTTCCACAAACTTCAAGGTTCTTCCTTTCAAATGGTATCAAGAATATGCATATCCTTGCTTCAGGTCTAGAGCTACAGGAAGTTAGATTTGGGTATGTCATTTTAGGTGAAAATTGAAAAAAGTGTCCGATCCTTAAGAGTAAAAAAAAACAACTATTTCACTAACTATTTAGCAGTCTTATTGCGTAGGGGTATCAGTATCGATGACCATGTGATAGCAGAGAGAACAGTGTATGACTTGGGTGGTAGGAGCCTTTGACAATGTTTAGGGCCTTTCTCTGACACTGCCTGGTATGGAGTTCCTGGACGGCAGGAAGCCCTGGTGATGTACTGGACGGCCCTCTGTATTGTCTTGCGGTCGGAGGCCGAGCAGTTGTCATACCAGGCAGTGATGCAACCCATCAGGATGCTCTCGATGGTGCAGCTGTAAAAAGCTTTGATCATTATTCCTCCTCCACCAAACTTTACCGTTGGCACGATGTATTAGTGCAGGTATACGTCCGTCCGACTGCCAGATGGTGAAGTATAATCCACCTTTCCACTCCAGCCAACGCTTGGCATTGCGCATGGTGATCTTAGGCTTGTGCGTGGTTGCTCGGGCCATGGAAACCCATCTCATGAAGCTCAAACAGTTCTTGTGCTGAGATTGTTTCCAGAGACAGTTTGGAACTCAATAGTGAGCGTTGCAACCGAGGACAGGCGATTTTTATAGGCTACGCACTTCAGCACTCGGCGGTCCTGTTTTGTGAGCTTGTGGACCTACCACTTTGCAGCTGAGCCTTTGTTGCTCCTAGACGTTTGTTCTTCACAAGCCCTGACCTCAACCCCTTCAAACACCTTTGAGATTAATTTGAATGCTGACAACGAGCCAGGCCTAATCATCCAATATCAGTGCCCAACCTCACTAATTCTCTTGTGGCTGAATGGAAGCAAGTCCCCGCAACAATGTTCCAACATTAGTGGAAAGCCACAGAAGAGGAGGACAATTATAGCAGCAAATGGGGGACCGACTCCATATTAATGCCCATGATTTGTTTGAGTGAGATGTTTAAAGGTACGCCAAGGTTGAGATGGACACCTGCTCATTAACTACCACTCTCGTTGTCGAAGAGTCAGAGAATGCATTGGGCATCATGGTTGCAAGGATTATTGGATGGAAACATTCAGTTCTTTGTGTGCACTGTGAACCAGTAGAGTTTAAAATGAAACATCATTCTGGGGAATCTCAGTGTGCAGAAATTCAGAATAGATTGAACTATACCACAAGTAGAAGACAGCCTGTAAAGTCTGTGACACACAGCTCTTCTGTACATTGTCAGCACTTGATGTTCACATAGAATGCATTGAAACACCTTGACGAAATGCCAACAGAGCTGTTTCAACAAATAAGTTAAACCTTTATTCTTACTTCTGAAAGTAATCCACAATACAAAAGTGTCTGCTGAAAACAGACATGTAAACAAGTGTTTCTGGAATAACATGTCTGTAGTTAAGCATTTTTCTGAATATAAAACTTTCGTAAAATAGAAAAAACAGTGTCTGTTATGAAGAGACATGTAGATAACAAAATGTTTATGGAATAAAATGAAACTGTCTACTGTCTGACTCCTTAGAGGTCTGAACAACAACAGAACAAGTTGTTGATTTCACTGTGGTCCAAGTCGTTCTGTCCATGTCCCCTTCTTGAAATCAAGCACGAACTCATGCAGCGGGTGATTGAGTTCTTCCCGTTTATTTGCCGAGAGTTCATCCATGGAAATCAGCTGTAGATGCCAGGATGAGAAGAGGGGGGGGACATTAGGAGTGGGCATGGTGAGGAGACAACAGAAGAGAGTAAGGGGGACAAGCTGGTGGCTCGGTTCATGATGTTCTCCAGCTCTCCAGATCTTGAGATTTGTCTTCAATAATTTGTGAGTGATGTGTCAAGGACTGAGTCTGCAGCTCTTTTCCCCCCTTCTTCTCACAGCTCTGCTACTACAGCTGCTGCTCTGTGGCATCCCTGAGAAGCTCACACCACTGCCTCTACTGCTGCTGTCTCTGTGGCATCACTGAGACGCTCACACCCCTGCTACTACTGCTGCTGTCTCTGTGGCATCACTGAGGAGCAAACCAGTGGATTAGGTCTTGGGGTGGGCCCAGGATAGAGCTTCCCAGGTCCTGCATGGAGATTGTTTCTAATTCTTTGCTGCAAATCAGTAAGAGATATGGGCTGCGTGCCAATTACCAGTCAGTAGTGGGGGAAGATCTAGTGCTTGGGGCCAGTGAAAAGGCAGTGCTGGATCGAAGATATCAAAAGCAGGTGCTGTCTCCATTCACTGGTGTTTGTGCCTTAACAAAAGCAGAGGGCTATTTAGTACACATATCCAAAACCTTAATGAACATAAAATATCATTAACCGAGACTTCAATCAACTATACGTATAATGTTGCAAACGTTTGAGTAGAGTTGTGTAAGCCTGGCCTACTCTGCTCAAACGTTTGCAACATTTCGACTAGCTGGACCTTGCTACCAAACATTCACTTTGTTGTTACCAATGTGGGAAGCTTCTTATTTTCTATCCTTGACAAATGATGTTTGATCAAAAGTTGGAAAGATCTTTAGTTGGTTGTCTAGCATGCTGCTAGACTAGCTAGTCACTAGAAATCTGGCTAGCTATTGTTAGCAAAACATGGCTACTGTTTTTGTTGAGTACAATAGCAAATACAACAACATAACCCATCCATTGTTGAAGATGGCATGCTGGTTTCAGTCTCCCCACGCTTCACGTGTCGAACAAGCCAGCAGCAACATTTCAGGAGCAGCATCTCCAATAGGGCCCTTGTTTCTTGTATATTCCCTTGACAAACTTGTCACAAACCCTACCTCACTTTTTCAAACAAGTGGTTGGGTCAGACCCCAGCATCTCCACAATCTCCCTCCATGAACTGGCATTTACGTGCTGGTCTTTATATAATGCATGGCAAGAATCAAACTGGTGAAGGTACTTTTGTACGTCCTCGGTCAATTGAAGCACTGGGTTTTGGATGAAGGGGCATAGACTTCGGCTTAATAACTTGTTGTGTGCCCAAACAACCGATAAAACCCTAACCAAACTCCAAAAATAAACAAAACATCACAAAATGTCAACATAATATATAAACGTACTGTGGCGAACTGTTTCAGAAAAGAAGCATACACTTAAGGACACACCACTGAGGGTTGATGTTGAGTGTGAGGTTATTTTCCTGACACAGGAGAGGGCTCAGAACACACCCTTGTTGGGCCCCAGTGTTGAGGATCAGCGGGGTGGAGATGTTGCCTACCCTCACCACCTGGGGGCGGCCCGTCAGGAAGTCCAGTACCCAGTTGCACAGGGCGGGGTCGAGATCCAGGGTCTCGAGCTTGATGACGAGCTTGGAGGGTACTATGGTGTTGAATGCCGAGCTGTTGTCGATGAACAGCATTCTCACATAGGTATTCCTCTTGTCCAGATGGGTTAGGGCAGTGTGCAGTGTGGTTGAGATTGCATCGTCTGTGGACCTATTTGGGCGGTAAGCTAATTGGAGTGGGTCTAGGGTGTCAGGTAGGGTGGAGGTGATATGGTCCTTGACTAGTCTCTCAAAGCACTTCATGATGATGGAAGTGGTGATCCTAACTGACCTAAGACAGAAACCTTTTAACATTAAATGCTTGTTTTTCCAGCTCTTTGAGGAATGATGGAAGAAACATTATAAGTTAAGTTAAGATCAGTGTATAACAAAACACACTAACATGTTTTTTCAGGAGCCCGTAAAACAGCCTCTATTACAATCCATCTCAATTCTATTTGTCATTATCAGTGAAAAGCATAAGCATTTCGCTGCGCCTGTTTTGTTGAAATCTCTCAACCCACTGAGCCATTAGTCATCTACAGGAATCAAAGTGTTAGATTTAATAGCTCCAAATAAATTGTTTTCTTTCAAGTCAGCTATTTGGATTGTTGATTAGATAAGGTTAATGAGGAGGGCTTTCATTTGAAGAGAGTCTCATTTCAGTCATTCTTTCCCAATGGTTCCTATTTAAATCATTGTGAAAGGCAACACTGTGTTCGTTGTTCAGACTGGTCCATACAAAACCACCAAGGGATGATTCCTAATATGACATCCATGCAGATTTTAGGGTTGGGGTTTCTATATTTCAGGGTTTGGGTTTGTATATTTTAGGGTTGGGGTTTGTATATTTTAGGGTTGGGGTTTGTATATTTTAGGGTTGGGGTTTGTATATTTTAGGGTTTGGGTTTGTATATTTTAGGGTTGGGGTTTGTATATTTTAGGGTTTGGGTTTGTATATTTTAGGGTTTGGGTTTGTATATTTTAGGGTTTCAATAAGTGTATTTTAGGTTTGGGGTTTGTATATTTTAGGGTTTCAATAAGTGTATTTTAGGTTTGGGGTTAGGGTTAGGGAATTTTAGGGTTGGGGTTAGGGTTAGGGAATTTTAGGGTTAGGGTTAGTGTATTTTAGGTTTGGGGTTAGGGTTAGGGAATTTTAGGGTTGGGGTTAGGGTTAGGGAATTTTAGGGTTAGGGTTAGTGTATTTTAGGTTTGGGGTTAGGGTTAGGGAATTTTAGGGTTGGGGTTAGGGTTAGGGAATTTTAGGGTTAGGGTTAGTGTATTTTAGGTTTGGGGTTAAGGTTAGGGAATTTTAGGGTTGGGGTTAGGGTTAGGGAATTTTAGGGTTAGGGTTAGTGTATTTTAGGTTTGGGGTTAGGGTTAGGGAATTTTAGAGTTGGGGTTAGGGAATTTTAGGGTTAGGGTTAGTGTATTTTAGGTTTGGGGTTAGGGTTAGGGAATTTTAGGGTTGGGGTTAGGGTTAGGGAATTTTAGGGTTAGGGTTAGTGTATTTTAGGTTTGGGGTTAGGGTTAGGGAATTTTAGGGTTGGGGTTAGGGTTAGGGAATTTTAGGGTTAGGGTTAGTGTATTTTAGGGTTAGGGTTAGGGAATTTTAGGGTTGGGGTTAGTGTATTTTAGGTTTCGGGTTAGGGTTAGGGAATTTTAGGGTTGGGGTTAGGGTTAGTGTATTTTAGGGTTGGGGTTAGGGTTAGGGAATTTTAGGGTTGGGGTTGGGGTTAGGGTTAGTGTATTTTAGGGTTGGGGTTAGGGTTAGTGTGTTTTAGGGTTAGTGTGTTTTAGGGTTGGGGTTAGGGTTAGTGTGTTTTAGGGTTAGTGTGTTTTAGGGTTAGTGTGTTTTAGGGTTGGGGTTAGGGTTAGTGTGTTTTAGGGTTGGGGTTAGGGTTAGGGAATTTTAGGGTTGGGGTTGGGGTTAGGGTTAGTGAATTTTAGGGTTGGGGTTAGGGTTAGTGTGTTGTAGGGTTGGGGTTAGGGTTAGTGTGTTTTAGGGTTGGGGTTAGGGTTAGTGTGTTTTAGGGTTAGTGTGTTTTAGGGTTGGGGTTAGGGTTAGTGTGTTTTAGGGTTGGGGTTAGGGTTAGTGTGTTTTAGGGTTGCGGTTAGGGTTAGTGTGTTTTAGGGTTAGGGTTAGGGTTTGTATATTTTAGGGTTGGGGTTGGGGTTAGGGTTAGTGTATTTTAGGGTTGGGGTTAGGGTTAGTGTGTTTTAGGGTTGGGGTTAGGGTTAGTGTGTTTTAGGGTTAGTGTGTTTTAGGGTTAGTGTGTTTTAGGGTTGGGGTTAGGGTTAGTGTGTTTTAGGGTTGGGGTTAGGGTTAGTGTGTTTTAGGGTTGGGGTTAGGGTTAGTGTGTTTTAGGGTTGGGGTTAGGGTTAGTGTGTTTTAGGGTTGGGGTTAGGGTTAGTGTATTTTAGGGTTAGTGGGTTGGGGTTAGGGTTAGTGTGTTTTAGGGTTGGGGTTAGGGTTAGTGTGTTTTAGGGTTAGTGTATTTTAGGGTTTTAGGGTTAGTGGTTAGGGGTATTTTAGGGTTGGGGTTAGGGGGTTAGGGTTAGGGTTGGGGTGTGTTTTAGGGTTGGGGTTAGGGTTAGTGTGTTTTAGGGTTGGGGTTAGGGTTAGTGTGTTTTAGGGTTAGGGTTAGGGTTAGGTATTTTAGGGTTGGGGTTGGGGTTAGTGTGTTTTAGGGTTGGGGTTAGGTTTGTAGTGTGTTTTAGGGTTGGGGTTAGGGTTAGTGTGTTTTAGGGTTAGGGTTAGGGTTAGTGTGTTTTAGGGTTGGGGTTAGGGTTAGTGTGTTTTAGGGTTGGGGTTAGGGTTAGTGTGTTTTTTAGGGTTAGTGTATTTTAGGGTTAGGGTTAGTGTGTTTTAGGGTTTAGGGTTGGTGTATTTTAGGGTTAGGGTGTATTTTAGGGTTGGGGTTAGGGTTAGTGTATTTTAGGGTTGGGGTTAGGGTTAGGGTTGGGGTTAGGGTTAGTGTATTTTAGGGTTGGGGTTAGGGTTAGTGTGTTTTAGGGTTTTAGGGGTGTATTTTAGGGTTGGGGTTAGTGTGTTTTAGGGTTGGGGTTAGTGTATTTTAGGGTTAGGGTTAGTGTATTTTAGGGTTGGGTTAGGGTTAGTGTATTTTAGGGTTGGGGTTAGGGTTAGTGTATTTTAGGGTTGGGGTTAGGGTTAGTGTATTTTAGGGTTGGGGTTAGGGTTAGTGTGTTTTAGGGTTGGGGTTAGGGTTAGTGTGTAGGGTTGGTGGTTTTAGGTTTTAGGGTTTGTATTTTAGGGTTGGGGTTAGGGTTAGTGTGTTTTAGGGGGTTAGGGTTAGGGTTTTAGGGTTGGGGTTGTGTTTTAGGGTTGGGGTTAGGGTTAGTGTGTTTTAGGGTTGGGGTTAGGGTTAGTGTGTTTTAGGGTTGGGGTTAGGGTTAGTGTGTTTTAGGGTTGGGGTTAGGGTTAGTGTGTTTTTTGGGGTTGTTAGTGGTTTTAGGGTTGGGGTTAGGGTTAGTGTGTTTTAGGGTTTTAGGGTTAGGGTTTTAGGGTTAGTGTGTTTTAGGGTTGGGGTTAGGGTTAGTGTGTTTTAGGGTTGGGGTTAGGGTTAGTGTATTTTAGGGTTGGGGTTAGGGTTAGTGTGTTTAGGGTTTAGGGTTGGGGTTAGGGTTAGTGTGTTTTAGGGTTGGGGTTAGGGTTAGTGTGTTTTAGGGTTGGGGTTAGGGTTAGTGTGTTTTAGGGTTAGGGTTGGGGTTAGGGTTAGTGTGTTTTAGGGTTGGGGTTAGGGTTAGGGTTGTGTATTTTAGGGTTGGGGTTAGGGTTAGTGTGTTTTAGGGTTGGGGTTAGGGTTAGTGTATTTTAGGGTTGGGGTTAGGGTGTATTTTAGGGTTGGGGTTGGGGTTAGTGTGTTTTAGGGTTGGGGTTAGGGTTAGTGTGTTTTAGGGTTGGGGTTAGGGTTAGTGTGTTTTAGGGTTAGGGTTAGTGTGTTTTAGGGTAGGGTAGGTTTTTGTAGGGTTGGGGGGTTAGGGTTAGTGTATTTTAGGGTTGGGGTTAGGGTTAGTGTGTTTTAGGGTTGGGGGTTAGGGTTAGTGTGTTTTAGGGTTAGTGTGTTTTAGGGTTAGGGTTAGTGTGTTTTAGGGTTGGGGTTAGGGTTAGTGTGTTTTAGGGTTGGGGTTAGGGTTAGTGTGTTTTAGGGTTGGGGTTAGGGTTAGTGTGTTTTAGGGTTGGGGTTAGGGTTAGTGTGTTTTAGGGTTGGGGTTAGGGTTAGTGTATTTTAGGGTTGGGGTTAGGGTTAGTGTGTTTTAGGGTTGGGGTTAGGGTTAGTGTGTTTAGGGTTGGGGTTAGGTTAGTGTGTTTTAGGGTTAGGGTTAGTGTATTTTAGGGTTGGGGTTAGGGTTAGTGTGTTTTAGGGTTGGGGTTAGGGTTAGTGTATTTTAGGGTTGGGGTTAGGGTTAGTGTGTTTTAGGGTTGGGGTTAGGGTTAGTGTATTTTAGGGTTGGGGTTAGGGTTAGTGTATTTTAGGGTTGGGGTTAGGGTTAGTGTATTTTAGGGTTGGGGTTAGGGTTAGTGTATTTTAGGGTTGGGGTTAGGGTTAGTGTGTTTTAGGGTTGGGGTTAGGGTTAGTGTGTTTTAGGGTTGGGGTTAGGGTTAGTGTGTTTTAGGGTTAGTGTATTTTAGGGTTGGGGTTAGGGTTAGTGTGTTTTAGGGTTGGGGTTAGGGTTAGTGTATTTTAGGGTTGGGGTTAGGGTTAGTGTGTTTTAGGGTTGGGGTTGGGGTTAGTGTGTTTTAGGGTTGGGGTTAGGGTTAGTGTGTTTTAGGGTTGGGGTTGGGGTTAGTGTGTTTTAGGGTTGGGGTTGGGGTTAGTGTGTTTTAGGGTTGGGGTTAGGGTTAGTGTGTTTTAGGGTTGGGGTTAGGGTTAGTGTATTTTAGGGTTGGGGTTAGGGTTAGTGTGTTTTAGGGTTGGGGTTAGGGTTAGTGTGTTTTAGGGTTGGGGTTAGGGTTAGTGTGTTTTAGGGTTGGGGTTAGGGTTAGTGTATTTTAGGGTTGGGGTTAGGGTTAGTGTGTTTTAGGGTTGGGGTTAGGGTTAGTGTGTTTTAGGGTTGGGGTTAGGGTTAGTGTGTTTTAGGGTTGGGGTTAGGGTTAGTGTGTTTTAGGGTTAGTGTATTTTAGGGTTGGGGTTAGGGTTAGTGTGTTTTAGGGTTGGGGTTAGGGTTAGTGTGTTTTAGGGTTAGTGTATTTTAGGGTTGGGGTTAGGGTTAGTGTGTTTTAGGGTTGGGGTTAGGGTTAGTGTATTTTAGGGTTGGGGTTAGGGTTAGTGTGTTTTAGGGTTGGGGTTGGGGTTAGTGTGTTTTATGGTTGGGGTTAGGGTTAGTGTGTTTTAGGGTTGGGGTTAGGGTTAGTGTGTTTTAGGGTTGGGGTTAGGGTTAGTGTGTTTTAGGGTTAGTGTATTTTAGGGTTGGGGTTAGGGTTAGTGTGTTTTAGGGTTGGGGTTAGGGTTAGTGTATTTTAGGGTTGGGGTTAGGGTTAGTGTGTTTTAGGGTTGGGGTTGGGGTTAGTGTGTTTTAGGGTTGGGGTTAGGGTTAGTGTGTTTTAGGGTTGGGGTTAGGGTTAGTGTGTTTTAGGGTTGGGGTTGGGGTTAGTGTGTTTTATGGTTGGGGTTAGGGTTAGTGTGTTTTAGGGTTGGGGTTAGGGTTAGTGTGTTTTAGGGTTGGGGTTAGGGTTAGTGTGTTTTAGGGTTGGGGTTAGGGTTAGTGTATTTTAGGGTTGGGGTTAGGGTTAGTGTGTTTTAGGGTTGGGGTTAGGGTTAGTGTATTTTAGGGTTGGGGTTAGGGTTAGTGTGTTTTAGGGTTGGGGTTAGGGTTAGTGTGTTTTAGGGTTGGGGTTAGGGTTAGTGTGTTTTAGGGTTGGGGTTAGGGTTAGTGTGTTTTAGGGTTGGGGTTAGGGTTAGTGTGTGTTAGGGTTGGGGTTAGGGTTAGTGTGTTTTAGGGTTGGGGTTAGGGTTAGGGTATTTTAGGGTAAGTGAGTTACACATTATTTCCTCAAGTTCGGATTCAGAGAAAAGTGTCCATAGAAATTCACAACTGGCTGATGAACTTGTATTTCACTTTGCATTTTAGAAACTGTTCCCTAAAAGCTTTCTGTTGGTACTAACCCACTGTAGAACAAACTGCTTACGTTAATCTACTTCTCGTGAATGGCAGAAAATATAATTTCTCTGATTCCCATCTCCACGTGTTATTTCTACCTTGTTGATGGGGTATTCAACCCTTCAACCCTACAAGGTCCAGAGTCTGCTGCTCTTATGTTCCACCTGATATTTAACTTCACCCACCAGGTCTAAATCAGTCCCTGATTAGAGGGGAAGCACGAAACAATGCAGTGGAAGCGGCTTCGAGGTCCAGAGTTGAGTTTGAGGGTGTTAGAGGTAGACGGTTCAGCCTGCATCTGTTTCAAAAGGCCACATTAAAGACTACGATTCATAATCTTACATCCACCATTTTACATGGGAAGTGGAGACACATGTAGCCATGTAAGTATTGTGTTGTAAATCAGTTCAGAAGTTTAATCCTCGGATCTGCATCATTCAGCGAGCAATATGGAAAAGAATCCACACTGACAGATGGGAAGATCATAAAGCACTGATTGGATGCTGAGTTACAAATTACTAGGCAACAAGCTTAGAGACCATAGCAACACTCTTATTAACCATGAACCCTCTCAACCAAACCCCAACCGAATGCTGAAGAAGTCCCGCCTTCCATCGCCATCCAACCAATTAATCAACAGAGAAGCATGCTTTAATTGGTTATTGCAAAAAGGAGATGTCAACAATAGTCCCCCAAAAAATGAAAATGAAACTGAATGTATGATGTGTGAGCAGCACAATGTTGTTTTTGATTCCGATCCAACTCTTGATTCTTTCTTTTCACGAAAATGTCAACATTTTGTAGAAAATTGCTTCCTAAAATGAAGTTTCAAAAATATATTTTTGAGTGTCAAAATATGATCTTGGATCTGACAACTGTGCAGCTGTGATAACAATGAGGTTTAAAATGGCTGCTTTCTGTCCTAATGCTCCTCTGTACAAGCCCTTATCTCAATCAGTTTCCCTGTGTTGACTTGTGTTGCGTTGGGTTCTGATACCTAGCGTGGGCTGTGTTTCTCTGTGTTGACTTGTGTTGCGTTGGGTTCTGATACCTAGCATGGGCTGTGTTGACTTGTGTTGCGTTGGGTTCTGATACCTAGCGTGGGCTGTGTTTCTCTGTGTTGACTTGTGTTGCGTTGGGTTCTGACACCTAGCATGGGCTGTGTTGACTTGTGTTGCGTTGGGTTCTGATACCTAGCATGGGCTGTGTTGACTTGTGTTGCGTTGGGTTCTGATACCTAGCGTGGGCTGTGTTTCTCTGTGTTGACTTGTGTTGCGTTGGGTTCTGATACCTAGCATGGACTGTGCTTCTCTGTGTTGACTTGTGTTGCGTTGGGTTCTGATACCTAGCGTGGGCTGTGTTTCTCTGCAGCGCTGCTGCTCGTTGACTTCATGTTGGGGTTTCAACGCCCTCATCTTAAAGTCTCACTTCCTATAAACAAATTCCAATCGATCTGCTAAGAGTTTATCCAATAGGAAGTGATTCAACTCTGTTTATTTCATGATATTTCTAAATCAACCATGCCTGGATGTTTCAACCCATTTCACTCCAGATTCTCCTCCTCAACCCCTCCTTCTTAATACTTGTCATTGTATGTCTCATCTAACCCTATCCTCAAAATTCTCTGTCATTCTTTGCTTTAGTGAGACCCTGTAAAAGAGCTGATGAGCAATGGCCATACAGTACATGTTTTAAGCTGATCATAGTTCCTGGAAGACCAGTAGGAGTGATATAAGATATCACACCCTGTTAATCACCATGGTCTGGTCTGGGCTGCCTTCTTATCAGACTTCTAGACTCATTAGACTTCTACCACTTAGTGGTGGCGCTCAGCTGGGAGGGGACCATCTCTGAATGCTTATAAATGCTTTAAAGAGAAAGAGAGTGTGTATGTGTGTGTGTGTGAGTGCGTGCGTGCGTGCCCGCGCGCCTGAGTGCGTGCTTTTGGAGTGTGTGTGTGTGTGTGTGTGTATGTGTGTGTGTGTGTGTGTGTGTGTGTGTGTGTGTGTGTGTGTGTGTGTGTGTGTGTGTGTGTGTGTGTGTGTGTGTGTGTGTGTGTGTGTGTGTGTGTGTGTGTGTGTGTGTGTGTGTGTGTGTGTGTGTGTGTGTGTGGTGCTGATGTGAAGATCAAGGTGCCCATGGTTAATATCATGTTTTCAATATGATTTGGACGTTCTGATGGTTCTCTCCCATCTGTTTGTCCTCCATGATGCAGACGGACAGAACTGTGTTGGAGGATAAACAGGGCGTTATCCCTGTAGAGGGAAAGCGTCTCAATGTTTGTAAGGCGTATTACCCTTCAATTACGGTTAAAAGAATCATCCACCACAGATGACGAATTCCTATGATCGACAGTGTTAGACATTGTTAAATAACACTAATAATGATGTGAAAACATTATTTATTTATTTTTTTACAAATGTGACTCACCACGTTGATTCTGTCTTATGTAGCAACATTTGAATTTCTGTTTTTTTACATTGAATAAAGGTAGAGACTCAGAGCTACAAAATGGTATATCATACACTGCATTTGAGGAACAATGGGAAAGTAATGCCATGCGATTGTTTGAGGACGGCGCCCCACATCAAAATATTTTTCCACCAGCACAGGTTTCATAATTCACAAAGAGCGATTAAATATTCACTTAGTTTTTGAAAATATTCTTCTGATTTGTCATCAAAAGTGTCCCAGATACAACATGTAGTGTTGTTTTGTAAAATCATTCTTTATATCCCAAAAAGTCTGTTTAATTGGCGCCATTGATTTGAGTAATCCACTCGTTCAACAGGCAGAGAAAGGAATCCAAAAAAAGCTACCGCTAAAGTCAAAATACATTTCTATTTACTCCTCCTGATACCCTAAAATATCACTGAACTATAATATTTCATACAGAAAAAAGTATGTTCAATAGGAAAATGATATTAGCAGGTGAGCGTCCTCTTTGTCGTGCTCGCACATACTGATTTCCCTTGACTAAAACTGATAATTCTTCCTCATTTGGGAAGAAACAAGCCTGAAACCTTGAGCAAAGACTACTGACATTCAGTGGAAGCCATAGGGATTTCATACTGGGAGCTGGAATACCTTTTTTTCCCCTAACTTTTCTAATGGAAAAGCACGGGCTCTCTCTCAAAACAAAAATCAGGTTGGTTTTTCTAAGGATTTACTCCTACCATATCTATTGTGTTATAGTATCCTACAATATTGTAACATTCCTAACAACTGCAGAGTTTTTACATTCCAATGGTACCAATTATATGCATTTCCTGGCTTCTGGGCCTGAACAACAGGCAGTGCACTTTGGGCACGTCAGTCCGGCGGGAATGGAGAAAAAAAGGATTGATCCAACAGTTCTGTACTTTCCAGATCCTTCCAGACATATAAGAGAGCGAAAACAGCTCACCGAACATTACTCGCTCTATGATTTCACGTTTAGAGCGCACACTGGACGCTCTGCCAATAAGTAATTTGTCATTTGTAAAAAAAAAATAGGATTCTCACGAGCTAACGCCGTAACGCTAGCTAATCTTCCTAGCTTTGCAAACAGTGAAGATATACACTGTGGTGTTCCTCAAGGAAGTTGTCTAGGCCAACTTCTCTACTCTATCTTGACTAATGATTTACCTTCAGTAATGAACAAAGCAAGTGTGCTCATATATGCTGATGACTCTACAAAGTAGAGCGCAGCAACAGAATGAAATGAGCTAACAGATGTACTGAGCAGTGAACTAAGAATGGTGTCTGAGTGGGTTGATATGAACAAATTGGTGTTGAACATTTTGAAAACTAAATATATTGTATTTCGTTCAAGATATATGCTTGCTGATGATCCCCAATTGAATTTGTCTATAAATAGAATGCATGTAGAGCAAGTGAAAAATGAAAAACTACTAGGACACAGCTTTATCATGGTCAGAACACATAGATAATATTGTTATTAATAACTTTTCATGTTCAAAATAGTGCACTCTCCTCAAACAATAGCATGGTATTATTTCATTGTAAATTGGACAGTTAGATTAAACAAGAATTTAAGCTTTCTGCCAATATCAGATATGTCTATGTCCTGGGAATTGTTTGTGCCTTAGCCTCTCGGGGATATGTGGGACGCTAGCGCCAAAAGCCAGGGAAAATGCAGAGAGCCAGATTCAAATAAATTACTATAAAAATCAAACTTTCATGAAATCACACATGTAACATACCAAATTAAAGCTACATGTGTTATGAATCCAGCCAACATGTCAGATTTCAAAAAGGCTTTTCGGCGAAATAAAAAAATGCTATTATCTGAGGATAGCACCTTCGTAAACAAAGAGAAACCATATTTCAACCCTGCAGGCGCGACACAAAACGCAGAAATAAAAATATAATTCATGCCTTACCTTTGACGAGCTTCTTTTGTTGGCACTCCAATATGTCCCATAAACATCACAAATGGTCCTTTTGTTCGATTAATTCCGTCGATATATATCCAAAATGTCAATTTATTTGGCGCGTTTGATCCAGAAAAACACCGGTTCCAACTTGCTCAATGTGACGACAAAATATCTCAAAATTTACCTGTAAACTTTGCCAAAACATTGCAACTACTTTTGTAATACAACTTTAGGTATTTTTAACCTCTTAAGTCGACCCTCTACTTTTTCGAACATTCTGTTAAAAATCGTGCAACATTTCAGCGCCCTGCTACTCATGCCAGGAATATAGTATATGCATATGATTAGTATGTGTGGATAGAAAACACTCAGACGTTTATAAAACTGGTTAAATCACAGCTGTGACTATAACAGAACGTCATCGAAAAGTGCAGGAAAATCTGATTATTTCTTGGTCAAACGGACGCAAGGCAGTGCCTTTCTTCCGGTCTCCGACCGGATATTTTAGTTGAGATTTACCCGGACATTATTTCCAGACGTACAGCTATAGATTATACATCGCCTCGTGATCAATTTGATCGCTTATTAACGTTTACTAATAGCTAAAGTCGCATTACAAAAGTATTTCGAAGTGTCTTGTGAAAGTTTATCGTCAACTTTTTATTTTTAAAAAAAATTACGTTACGTTATAAAACGCTATTTTTTTCCTTGATCACACAGTCTTCATAGATCGATATCTAGGCTATATATGGACCGATTTAATCGAAAAAAATACCCAATAGTGATGTTTATGGGACATCTAGGAGTGCCAACAAAGAAGATGGTCAAAGGTAATGAATGTTTTATATCTTATTTGTGCGTTTTGTGTAGCGCCGACTATGCTAATTATTTTGTTTACGTCCCCTGCGGGTCTTTTGGGGTGTTACAAGCTATCAGATAATAGCTTCTCATGCTTTCGCCGAAAAGCATTTTAAAAATCTGACTTGTTGCCTGGATTCACAACGAGTGTAGATTTAATTCAGTACCCTGCATGTGTATTTTAATGAACGTTTGAGTTTTAACGAGTACTATTAGCATTTAGCGTAGCGCATTTGCTTTTCCAGATGTCTAGATGGGACGCGTGTCAGGTAGGAGCAAGAGGTTAAACGTAAGTAATCCATAAAATTGAAGACGGGATGATCTGTGTTCAATACAGGAGGAAAACAAACTGTAGCTTTCTGGTCACTCACCTCTATCTAACAGTACATTTCAAGTGACCCTCGTTCAAGATGGCCGTACTTGTTCATTACACAAAGGAATAACCTCAACCAATTTCTAAAGACTGATGACATCCAGTGGAACCAATAGGAACTGGAAGAAGGTCCCTTAGAAATCTGGATTCCCAATGAAACACATTGACAAGAGAGTGACCTCAAAAAAAAAATCTGAATGGTTTGTCCTCGGGGTTTCGTTATGTTATACTCACTTCAAACTGTTTTAGAAATGTCAGAGATTTTTCTATCCAAATCTACTAATAATATGCATATCTTATCTTCTGGGGATGAGTAGCAAGCAGTTGACTGTGGGCATGCATTTCATCCAGATGTGAAAATGCTGCCCCCTGTCACCAAGAAGTTACAACCTCATGCTAATTGCATTAGCCTACTTTAGCTCAACCGTCCCGTGGAAGGGACACCGATCCCGAAGAAGTTTTTAAAGAACACTTTTTTTCCTTCTACAGATAACTTTCCATCCAGGATAGAGCTGCAGACTTTAAACCATAACATTTGTGTTTACCTAGTAACAGTTCATGATGAATTACATAAAAAGCAGGATTGTTCTGAGAGCTCTGAGATTACAACTACAGTCAAACACCCAAGCTAATTGGCTAACATTGACTATCTACTTCTAGACACATAACGAGAGAGAACCCCACTCCGACCTAGCAGAGCTGGTTAGGCTTTTTTCACTCTATCCAGAGCATTGGTGACTAACTGTGCCGCTGGCAACAATTGAATTACACTTTGTTGTAGACGTTTACTGACACCGGACATATTTAACGGGTGTTGAGGGTTCAAAAATGCATCAGTTATTCTGCACTCTGGCACACTAAGATGAGAGTGAGGCTCAGGCCGGAGGATACACAAACAGCTTTAACTGCAGTTTGTCCAGTTCCTCTTCGATATTCTCTGGGTACTTTTGAATGACATCCTCAGTCATCCGTGTGTGTTTTATCTCACCGCAGGTCTGTTGTATTTTGAAGAGCCAGTCACACCTTAGTAAACTAGGCCCATTGCTCAAGAGAACAGAGCACTGTTTTTTTTTAAAGAAGTTTTTAAACGTAACCTTTATTTAACTAGGCAAATCAGTTAAGAACAAATTCTTATTTACAACGACGGTCTGAAAGGGGTAACTGAATTGTTCAGGGGCAGAACAACAGATGTTTACGATGTCAGCTCGGGGATTCAGTCCAGCAACCTAATGGTCCAAAGCACTAACCACTAGGCTACCTGCTGGTTACTAGTCCAACACTCTAACCTCTAGGCTACCTGCTGGTCACTAGTCCAACACTCTAACCACTAGGCTACCTGCTGGTTACTAGTCCAACACTCTAACCACTAGGCTACCTGCTGGTTACTAGTCCAACACTCTAACCACTAGGCTACCTGCTGGTAACTAGTCCAACACTCTAACCACTAGGCTTCCTGCTGGTCACTAGTCCAACACTCTAACCACTAGGCTACCTGCTGGTTACTAGTCCAACGCTCTAACCACTAGGCTACCTGCTGGTCACCAGTCCAACGCTCTAACCACTAGGCTACCTGCTGGTCACCAGTCCAACGCTCTAACCACTAGGCTACCTGCTGGTTACTAGTCCAACGCTCTAACCACTAGGCTACCTGCTGGTCACCAGTCCAATGCTCTAACCACTAGGCTACCTGCTGGTCACCAGTCCAACGCTCTAACCACTAGGCTACCTGCTGGTTATTAGTCCAACGCTCTAACCACTAGACTACCTGCTGGTCACTAGTCCAACGCTCTAACCACTAGACTACCTGCTGGTCACTAGTCCAACGCTCTAACCACTAGACTACCTGCTGGTCACTAGTCCAACGCTCTAACCACTAGGCTACCTGCTGGTCACCAGTCCAACGCTCTAACCACTAGGCTACCTGCTGGTTACTAGTCCAACGCTCTAACCACTAGGCTACCTGCTGGTCACCAGTCCAATGCTCTAACCACTAGGCTACCTGCTGGTCACCAGTCCAACGCTCTAACCACTAGGCTACCTGCTGGTTATTAGTCCAACGCTCTAACCACTAGACTACCTGCTGGTCACTAGTCCAACGCTCTAACCACTAGACTACCTGCTGGTCACTAGTCCAACGCTCTAACCACTAGGCTACCTGCTGGTTACTAGTCCAACGCTCTAACCACTAGGCTACCTGCTGGTCACCAGTCCAACGCTCTAACCACTAGGCTACCTGCTGGTCACCAGTCCAACGCTCTAACCACTAGGCTACCTGCTGGTTACTAGTCCAACGCTCTAACCACTAGGCTACCTGCTGGTTACTAGTCCAACGCTCTAACCACTAGGCTACCTGCTGGTCACCAGTCCAACGCTCTAACCACTAGGCTACCTGCTGGTTACTAGTCCAACACTCTAACCACTAGGCTACCTGCTGGTTACTAGTCCAATGCTCTAACCACTAGACTACCTGCTGGTCACTAGTCCAACCCTCTAACCACTAGGCTACCTGCTGGTCACCAGTCCAACGCTCTAACCACTAGGCTACCTGCTGGTTACTAGTCCAACGCTCTAACCACTAGGCTACCTGCTGGTTACTAGTCCAACGCTCTAACCACTAGGCTACCTGCTGGTTACTAGTCCAACGCTCTAACCACTAGGCTACCTGCTGGTTACTAGTCCAACGCTCTAACCACTAGGCTACCTGCTGGTCACTAGTCCAACGCTCTAACCACTAGGCTACCTGCTGGTCACCAGTCCAACGCTCTAACCACTAGGCTACCTGCTGGTCACCAGTCCAACGCTCTAACCACTAGGCTACCTGCTGGTCACCAGTCCAACGCTCTAACCACTAGGCTACCTGCTGGTTACTAGTCCAACGCTCTAACCACTAGGCTACCTGCTGGTCACCAGTCCAACGCTCTAACCACTAGGCTACCTGCTGGTTACTAGTCCAACGCTCTAACCACTAGGCTACCTGCTGGTTACTAGTCCAATGCTCTAACCACTAGGCTACCTGCTGGTTACTAGTCCAATGCTCTAACCACTAGACTACCTGCTGGTCACTAGTCCAACACTCTAACCACTAGGCTACCTGCTGGTTACTAGTCCAACACTCTAACCACTAGGCTACCTGCTGGTTACTAGTCCAACACTCTAACCACTAGGCTACCTGCTGGTTACTAGTCCAATGCTCTAACCACTAGACTACCTGCTGGTCACTAGTCCAACGCTCTAACCACTAGGCTACCTGCTGGTTACTAGTCCAACACTCTAACCACTAGGCTACCTGCTGGTTACTAGTCCAACACTCTAACCACTAGGCTACCTGCTGGTTACTAGTCCAATGCTCTAACCACTAGACTACCTGCTGGTCACTAGTCCAATGCTCTAACCACTAGGCTACCTGCTGGTTACTAGTCCAATGCTCTAACCACTAGGCTACCTGCTGGTTACTAGTCCAACGCTCTAACCACTAGGCTACCTGCTGGTCACCAGTCCAACGCTCTAACCACTAGGCTACCTGCTGGTCACCAGTCCAACGCTCTAACCACTAGGCTACCTGCTGGTTACTAGTCCAACGCTCTAACCACTAGGCTACCTGCTGGTTACTAGTCCAACGCTCTAACCACTAGGCTACCTGCTGGTCACCAGTCCAACGCTTTAACCACTAGGCTACCTGCTGGTTACTAGTCCAACGCTCTAACCACTAGGCTACCTGCTGGTCACTAGTCCAACGCTCTAACCACTAGGCTACCTGCTGGTTACTAGTCCAACGCTCTAACCACTAGGCTACCTGCTGGTTACTAGTCCAACGCTCTAACCACTAGGCTACCTGCTGGTTACTAGTCCAACGCTCTAACCACTAGGCTACCTGCTGGTTACTAGTCCAACGCTCTAACCACTAGGCTACCTGCTGGTTACTAGTCCAACACTCTAACCTCTAGGCTACCTGCTGGTTACTAGTCCAACGCTCTAACCACTAGGCTACCTGCTGGTTACTAGTCCAACGCTCTAACCACTAGGCTACCTGCTGGTTACTAGTCCAACGCTCTAACCACTAGGCTACCTGCTGGTTACTAGTCCAACGCTCTAACCACTAGGCTACCTGCTGGTTACCAGTCCAACGCTCTAACCACTAGGCTACCTGCTGGTTACTAGTCCAACGCTCTAACCACTAGACTACCTGCTGGTCACTAGTCCAACGCTCTAACCACTAGACTACCTGCTGGTCACTAGTCCAACACTCTAACCACTAGGCTACCTGCTGGTTACTAGTCCAACGCTCTAACCACTAGACTACCTGCTGGTCACCAGTCCAACGCTCTAACCACTAGACTACCTGCTGGTCACTAGTCCAACGCTCTAACCACTAGACTACCTGCTGGTCACTAGTCCAACGCTCTAACCACTAGGCTACCTGCTGGTTACCAGTCCAACGCTCTAACCACTAGGCTACCTGCTGGTCACCAGTCCAATGCTCTAACCACTAGGCTACCTGCTGGTCACCAGTCCAACGCTCTAACCACTAGGCTACCTGCTGGTTACTAGTCCAACGCTCTAACCACTAGGCTACCTGCTGGTTACTAGTCCAACGCTCTAACCACTAGGCTACCTGCTGGTTACTAGTCCAACGCTCTAACCACTAGGCTACCTGCTGGTCACTAGTCCAACGCTCTAACCACTAGGCTACCTGCTGGTCACCAGTCCAACGCTCTAACCACTAGGCTACCTGCTGGTCACCAGTCCAACGCTCTAACCACTAGGCTACCTACTGGTCACCAGTCCAACGCTCTAACCACTAGGCTACCTGCTGGTTACTAGTCCAACGCTCTAACCACTAGGCTACCTGCTGGTCACCAGTCCAACGCTCTAACCACTAGGCTACCTGCTGGTTACTAGTCCAACACTCTAACCACTAGGCTACCTGCTGGTTACTAGTCCAACACTCTAACCACTAGGCTACCTGCTGGTTACTAGTCCAATGCTCTAACCACTAGGCTACCTGCTGGTTACTAGTCCAACGCTCTAACCACTAGGCTACCTGCTGGTTACTAGTCCAACGCTCTAACCACTAGGCTACCTGCTGGTCACCAGTCCAACGCTCTAACCACTAGGCTACCTGCTGGTCACCAGTCCAACGCTCTAACCACTAGGCTACCTGCTGGTTACTAGTTCAACGCTCTAACCACTAGGCTACCTGCTGGTTACTAGTCCAACGCTCTAACCACTAGGCTACCTGCTGGTTACTAGTCCAACGCTCTAACCACTAGGCTACCTGCTGGTCACTAGTCCAACGCTCTAACCACTAGGCTACCTGCTGGTTACTAGTCCAATGCTCTAACCACTAGGCTACCTGCTGGTTACTAGTCCAACGCTCTAACCACTAGGCTACCTGCTGGTTACTAGTCCAACACTCTAACCACTAGGCTACCTGCTGGTTACTAGTCCAACACTCTAACCACTAGGCTACCTGCTGGTTACTAGTCCAACACTCTAACCTCTAGGCTACCTGCTGGTTACTAGTCCAACGCTCTAACCACTAGGCTACCTGCTGGTTACTAGTCCAACGCTCTAACCACTAGGCTACCTGCTGGTTACTAGTCCAACGCTCTAACCACTAGGCTACCTGCTGGTCACCAGTCCAACGCTCTAACCACTAGGCTACCTGCTGGTTACTAGTCCAACGCTCTAACCACTAGACTACCTGCTGGTTACTAGTCCAACGCTCTAACCACTAGGCTACCTGCTGGTTACTAGTCCAACGCTCTAAACACTAGGCTACCTGCTGGTTACTAGTCCAACGCTCTAACCACTAGGCTACCTGCTGGTTACTAGTCCAACGCTCTAACCACTAGGCTACCTGCTGGTTACTAGTCCAACGCTCTAACCACTAGGCTACCTGCTGGTTACTAGTCCAACGCTCTAACCACTAGGCTACCTGCTGGTTACTAGTCCAACGCTCTAACCACTAGGCTACCTGCTGGTTACTAGTCCAACGCTCTAACCACTAGGCTACCTGCTGGTTACTAGTCCAACGCTCTAACCACTAGGCTACCTGCTGGTTACTAGTCCAACGCTCTAACCACTAGGCTACCTGCTGGTTACTAGTCCAACACTCTAACCACTAGGCTGCCTGCCACTGTTGAGCCTCACCTGTAATTCCAATTGTCAAAAAAGGTTGTCCCAACCTTTCCACATATTCCGTCCAACACTCTAACCGCTACCTGCTGGTCACTAGTCCAACACTCTAACCACTAGGCTACCTGCTGGTTACTAGTCCAATGCTCTAACCACTAGACTACCTGCTGGTCACTAGTCCAACTCTCTAACCACTAGACTACCTGCTGGTCACTAGTTCCGTCCAGTCCTCATTCTCATCCACAAAGTCAGTGATAGTCCCAAAACATTATAACGTCAACTTGTCCTTGATCCCTCTTTAGCGATTTTCACTTGCTGCTTATTGTCACTGTCACGTAGAGTAGGCCAGAAGGCTAAACTGGATAACCTAACCTCTATCAAAATAAAAAGATGGCGGAACCGCAAAAGTTCTTCTGTGCAAAGGTGTTTATTTACAAGTGATTCCGGAACAAAAAACAACAGTACTGCCATCAACGTCTACCTTATGGGACAGCTTAAAAACAATGCTGCCCCATCCACAGCTCAATCCAAAACAAAAACCTCTTCTTCACCAGACGATTCCATGGTATTCCACCCCGGTTCAACTTCAGGTACCTTTTCTGACAGTTGATGCTGTTGCTGAGAACGCAATCCTGTACGCATTCCTTTACCTCTCTTGTTGGAATTCACTGATTTGCGGTACGCCATCCCACCACTGCCACCATATGTCACGTAGAGTAGGCCAGAAGGCTAGAGATCTTCTGTTGAATCTGACAATTAATCTTAATGGTTGTACAGTCGTCTCAAATAAAACTGTGAAGGACCTCGGCGTTACTCTGGACCCTGATCTCTCTTTTGAAGAACATATCAAGACCATTTCGAGGACAGCTTTTTTCCATCTACGTAACATTGCAAAAATCAGAAACTTTCTGTCCAAAAATGATGCAGAAAAATTAATCCATGCTTTTGTCACTTCTAGGTTAGACTACTGCAATGCTCTATTTTCCGGCTACCCGGATAAAGCACTAAATAAACTTCAGTTAGTGCTAAATACGGCTGCTAGAATCCTGACTAGAACCAAAAAATTTGATCATATTACTCCAGTGCTAGCCTCTCTACACTGGCTTCCTGTCAAAGCAAGGGCTGATTTCAAGGTTTTACTGCTAACCTACAAAGCATTACATGGGCTTGCTCCTACCTACCTCTCTGATTTGGTCCTGCCGTACATACCTATACGTACGCTACGGTCACAAGACGCAGGCCTCCTAATTGTCCCTAGAATTTCTAAGCAAACAGCTGGAGGCAGGGCTTTCTCCTATAGAGCTCCATTTTTATGGAACGGTCTGCCTACCCATGTCAGAGACGCAAACTCGGTCTCAACCTTTAAGTCTTTACTGAAGACTCATCTCTTCAGTGGGTCATATGATTGAGTGTAGTCTGGCCCAGGAGTGGGAAGGTGAACGGAAAGGCTCTGGAGCAACGAACCGCCCTTGCTGTCTCTGCCTGGCCGGTTCCCCGTTTTCCACTGGGATTCTCTGCCTCTAACCCTGTTACGGGGCTGAGTCACTGGCTTGCTGGGGCTCTCTCGTGCCGTCCCTGGGGGGATGCGTCACCTGGGTGGGTTGATTCACTGTTGTGGTCGGCCTGTCTGGGTTCCCCCACCCCTTGGGTTGTACCGTGTCGGAGATCTTTGTGGGCTATACTCGGCCTTGTCTCAGGATGGTAAGTTGGTGGTTGAAGATTTCCCTCTAGTGGTGTGGGGGCTGTGCTTTGGCAAAGTGGGTGGGGTTATATCCTTCCTGTTTGGCCCTGTCCGGGGTGTCCTCGGATGGGGCCACAGTGTCTCCTGACCCCTCCTGTCTCAGCCTCCAGTATTTATGCTGCAGTAGTTTATGTGTCGGGGGCTAGGGTCAGTTTGTTTATCTGAGTACTTCTCCTGTCCTATTCGGTGTCCTGTGTAAATCTAAGTGTGCGTTCTCTAATTCTCTCCTTCTCTCTTTCTTTCTCTCTCTCGGAGGACCTGAGCCCTAGAACCATGCCCCAGGACTACCTGACATGATGACTCCTTGCTGTCCCCAGTCCACCTGGCCATGCTGCTGCTCCAGTTTCAACTGGCCTGGGCCCTAGGACCATGTCCCAGGACTACCTGACATGAGGACTCCTTGCTGTCCCCAGTCCACCTGGCCATGCTCCTGCTCCAGTTTCAACTGTTCTGCCTTACTATTATTCAACCATGCTGGTCATTTATGAACATTTGAACATCTTGGCCACGTTCTGTTATAATCTCCACCTGGCACAGCCAGAAGAGGACTGGCCACCCCACATATGCTCTCTCTAATTCTCTCTTTCTTTCTCTCTCTCGGAGGACCTGAGCCCTAGGACCGTGCCCCAGGACTACCTGACATGATGGCTCCTTGCTGTCCCCAGTCCATCTGACTGTGCTGCTGCTCCAGTTTCAACTGTTCTGCCTTATTATTATTTGACCATGCTGGTCATTTATGAACATTTGAACATCTTGGTCATGTTCTGTTATAATCTCTACCCGGCACAGCCAGAAGAGGACTGGCCACCCCACATAGCCCGGTTCCTCTCTAGGTTTCTTCCTAGGTTTTGGCCTTTCTAGGGAGTTTTTCCTAGCCACCGTGCTTTTACACCTGCATTGTTTGCTGTTTGGGGTTTTAGGCTGGGTTTCTGTACAGCACTTTGAGATATCAGCTGATGTACGAAGGGCTATATAAATAAATTTGATTTGATTTGATTTGATTTGATTTAAACTGGATAACCTAATCTCTATCAAAATAAAAAGATGGCGGAACCGCAAAAGTTCTTCTGTGCAAAGGTGTTTATTTACAAGTGATTCCGGAACAAAAACAACAGTACTGCCATCAACGTCTACCTTATGGGACAGCTTAAAAACAATGCTGCCCCATCCACAGCTCAATCCAAAACAAAAACCTCTCCATGACTGAAAGAGAGGCTCCTTTTGTAGGGCTAGCCCCTCCCCCCTCAGAACAATTAACTCTAATTAATTAATCAATTAACAAAACAAACCTACATTTTCCATGAACTACACATACTAAAGGATATACATTGCAACACGGTTTTAAACAATATCACAACATAACATTTACAACATTACCTCACTACTGACAATATCTTTCAATATGCCCATATGCATTACTGAGCCATTTGGGACAGGCACTATAAAGCCAACCCAATTCCCTTAGCTCGGGTCTTTTTCCAGCATACCCGGAAGCTACAGAGATGGAGAGAGAGGAACAGAACAAACAAACAATGCGCTCATCCACAACATTGATAAGTACAATAATTATTGTATCTCTCAAATATGAACACTGACAGGTGTGAAATGCATGCACCAAGACAGAAGTTAATTTGTGTGTCGACCCACATTGTTAACTTATCTTATAATGGCGCAGGGAGGAGTAAAGAATATGTGTGTGCGTTAAAGAACCAAATGCTGCCCGCGGCCAGTGACGGACTTCTACGTCACATTACCTTCCTCCTCTCCTGAAGCGACCAGCGACCAGAGCTTTTCAGATGGCTCATCGTTTAAACAAACACAGATCAAATCAAATCAAATTTATTTATATAGCCCTTCGTACATCAGCTGATATCTCAAAGTGCTGTACAGAAACCCAGCCTAAAACCCCAAACAGCAAACAATGCAGGTGTAAAAGCACGGTGGCTAGGAAAAACTCCCTAGAAAGGCCAAAACCTAGGAAGAAACCTAGAGAGGAACCGGGCTATGTGGGGTGGCCAGTCCTCTTCTGGCTGTGCCGGGTAGAGATTATAACAGAACATGACCAAGATGTTCAAATGTTCATAAATGACCAGCATGGTCAAATAATAATAAGGCAGAACAGTTGAAACTGGAGCAGCAGCACAGTCAGATGGACTGGGGACAGCAAGGAGCCATCATGTCAGGTAGTCCTGGGGCACGGTCCTAGGGCTCAGGTCCTCCGAGAGAGAGAAAGAAAGAGAGAATTAGAGAGAGCATATGTGGGGTGGCCAGTCCTCTTCTGGCTGTGCCAGGTGGAGATTATAACAGAACGTGGCCAAGATGTTCAAATGTTCATAAATGACCAGCATGGTTGAATAATAGTAAGGCAGAACAGTTGAAACTGGAGCAGGAGCATGGCCAGGTGGACTGGGGACAGCAAGGAGTCCTCATGTCAGGTAGTCCTGGGACATGGTCCTAGGGCCCAGGCCAGTTGAAACTGGAGCAGCAGCATGGCCAGGTGGACTGGGGACAGCAAGGAGTCATCATGTCAGGTAGTCCTGGGGCATGGTTCTAGGGCTCAGGTCCTCCGAGAGAGAGAAAGAAAGAGAGAAGGAGAGAATTAGAGAACGCACACTTAGATTTACACAGGACACCGAATAGGACAGGAGAAGTACTCCAGATAAACAAACTGACCCTAGCCCCCCGACACATAAACTACTGCAGCATAAATACTGGAGGCTGAGACATGCATGCTATACACACACACACGAGTACGGTTAATTCACACACACACGTGCACGCACGCGCACGCACACGCACACAGGCAAATACACCCTGGTGTTGAGAGAGGCTCGGAGCTTACTTCCAGCTGAAGTCGGAAGTTTACATATACCTTAGCCAAATACATTTAAACTCCGATTTTCACAATTCCTGACATTTAATCTTGGTAAAAATTCCCAGTTTTAGGTGAGTTAGGATCACCCCTTTATTTTAAGAATGTGAAATGTCAGAATAATAGTAGAGAGAATGATTTATTTCAGCTTTTATTTCTTTCATCACATTCCCAGTGGGTCAGAAGTTTACATACACTCAATTAGTATTTGGTAGCATTGCCTTTAAATTGTTTAACTTGGGTCAAGCGCTTTGGGAAGCCTTCCACAAGCTTCCCACAATAAGTTGGGTGAATATTGACCCATTCCTCCTGACAGAGCTGGTGTAACTGAGTCAAGTTTGTGGGCCTCCTCGTTCGCACACGCTTTTTCAGTTCTGCCCACATATTTTCTATATGATTGAGGCTTTGTGATGGCCAGTCCAATACCTTGAAGTTTCTTGAATATATCCACATGATCTTCCTCCCTCATGATGCCATCTATTTTGTGAAGTGCACCAGTCCCTCCTGCAGCAAAGCACCCCCACAACATGATTCTGCCACCCCCATGCTTCATTTTTGGGATGGTGTTCTTCGGCTTGCAAACCTCCCCCATTTTCCTCCAAACATAACGATGGTCAATATGGCCAAACAGTTATATTTTTGTTTCATCAGACCAGAGGACATTCCTCCAAAATTAAGATCTTTGTCCCCATGTGCAGTTGCAAACTGTAGTCTGGCTTTTTTATGGCAGTTTTGGAGCTGTGGCTTCTTCCTTGCAGAGCGGCCTTTCAGGTTATGTCGATGTAGGACTTGTTTTACTGTGGTTATAGATACTTTTGTACCTGACAGAACGTGTCTCCTTCCTGAGCGGTATGACGGATGGTCCCATGGTGTTTCAACTTGCGTACTATTGTTTGTATAGATGAACGTGGCTCAGCTCTTCATCTGGTCTCTGGCTGTCTCAGCTCGTCATCATGGCTGGCTCAGCTCTTCATCCAGTCTCTGGCTGTCTCAATTTGTCATCATGGCTGGCTCAGCTCTTCATCCAGTCTCTGGCTGTCTCAGCTTGTCATCATGGCTGGCTCAGCTCTTCATCCAGTCTCTGGCTGTCTCAGCTCGTCATCATGGCTGGCTCAGCTCTTCATCTGGTCTGTGGCTGTCTCAGCTCGTCATCATGGCTGGCTCAGCTCTTCATCTGGTCTCTGGCTGTCTCAGCTCGTCATCATGGCTGGCTCAGCTCTTCATCCTGTCTCTGGCTGTCTCAGCTTGTCATCATGGCTGGCTCAGCTCTTCATCTGGTCTCTGGCTGTCTCAGCTCGTCATCATGGCTGGCTCAGCTCTTCATCCAGTCTCTGGGTGTCTCAGCTCGTCATCATGGCTGGCTCAGCTCTTCATCTGGTCTCTGGCTGTCTCAGCTCGTCATCATGGCTGGCTCAGCTCTTCATCCAGTCTCTGGGTGTCTCAGCTCGTCATCATGGCTGGCTCAGCTCTTCATCTGGTCTCTGGCTGTCTCAGCTTGTCATCATGGCTGGCTCAGCCCTTCATCTGGTCTGTGGCTGTCTCAATTTGTCATCATGGCTGGCTCAGCTCTTCATCCAGTCTCTGGGTGTCTCAGCTCGTCATCATGGCTGGCTCAGCTCTTCATCCGGTCTCTGGCTGTCTCAGCTCGTCATCATGGCTGGCTCAGCTCTTCATCCAGTCTCTGGCTGTCTCAATTTGTCATCATGGCTGGCTCAGCTCTTCATCCAGTCTCTGGCTGTCTCAGCTTGTCATCATGGCTGGCTCAGCTCTTCATCTGGTCTGTGGCTGTCTCAGCTCGTCATCATGGCTGGCTCAGCTCTTCATCTGGTCTCTGGCTGTCTCAGCTCGTCATCATGGCTGGCTCAGCTCTTCATCCTGTCTCTGGCTGTCTCAGCTTGTCATCATGGCTGGCTCAGCTCTTCATCCAGTCTCTGGCTGTCTCAGCTCGTCATCATGGCTGGCTCAGCTCTTCATCCAGTCTCTGGGTGTCTCAGCTCGTCATCATGGCTGGCTCAGCTCTTCATCTGGTCTCTGGCTGTCTCAGCTCGTCATCATGGCTGGCTCAGCTCTTCATCCAGTCTCTGGGTGTCTCAGCTTGTCATCATGCCTGGCTCAGCCCTTCATCAGGTCTCTGGCTGTCACACCAAAACAACAGTCTCAGCTCTTCATCTGCGCACCGCACAGAACCAAGTGCTTTGTTATTCCATTTCAACTCTCAATTCTACCATTGTACTGAGCCTAGGCAGGTCTCTCTGATGGATATGATTGATAGGCTCAAAGCTTAACTCTAAATTGAAGTATTTTGAAAGAATGTGGATCTGGTACTTATGATAAGATCACATAAGATCACTGATTGGTTAAGGTACATGCCTTGTAATAGCGTAGGACGTGGACAATGCACAGATAACAGTTTAGGATACTATGCACAGGTAATCGTGTTGCAGACTCACTCATAAATAACCTTAGACTTGATCATTTACCAGCTATTGCGTGAAAAAACATGGACTAAATCCGATTAACATTTAAATTGCGAGGCTATTTAAATAATCAGAACAAACGTCTACAATCAGCAGTCATTGTGATTAATTGTGATTGTCTGACTAGGGTTTCTGCCAAGTTGAATGACAACCAATTTGGAAGGTTATTTGTTATTAAGTGTCACAGAAAGGTGAGAGTGAAGCGCCATCGGAAAAGGTTTTTATCCGGGTGTTTAAAATTGGCTTTGAGCGTGGAACATGCTAATGTGAATCTGATTCCAAAAGGAACAGATTTGATTGTACAATTTGATTGTAATGTTCTGGCTTTTAAAATGTGATTGGCTTTTAGTATGCCTTTATTTTCCCCAGGTGCCTATCATTTTCTATTTCATTGATTTTCGTTATGACAAGGGAATCAAAAAATTGCTCATTCCATTTAGTTGAATGTTAATCTAATCTACGGTACCAAGTGATACAACCTATCTCAATGGAAGGAGTATGGATCTCATTTCAAAGGATTTCAGTCCGCCTCCTGAAATAAAGAGAATATTATCCTTTTGATTACAGCACATAATCTTCACTATTTAAATCAAATTTAGTCATAGCATAGACCGCACTCAGTTTCCAAGGGAAACTGGGACAGGTAGAAGATTTCCAAATATCAACCCATATAGAATGTCCTGCTACCATGTTGACTTATGACATAGTAATAATATCATCTACTGAGCTACACCCTTAAAGGTCATGACCTATTCCTTCCCCTACTTCACGCTTAGAGGACCTGGCCTCTTCCTGTCCCTTCCCCTACTTCACCCTTAGAGGACCTGGTCTCTTCCTGTCCCTTCCCCTACTTCACCCTTAGAGGACCTGGTTTCTTCCTGTCCCTTCCCCTACTTCACCCTTAGAGGACCTGGTCTCTTCCTGTCCCTTCCCCTACTTCACCCTTAGAGGACCTGGTCTCTTCCTGTCCCTTCCCCTACTTCACCCTTAGAGGACCTGGTCTCTTCCTGTCCCTTCCCCTACTTCACTCTTATTGGTAATGACATGGCTTCCTCCTGTCCCCTACTTTCAGTCCTCACCTGCCTTTCATATTCCACAGATGTTCAGCATTAACGTCAGCATTACCTTCAGCATTGAGTTCAGCACTGAGTTCAGCATTGAGTTCAGCATTGAGTTCAGCACTGAGTTCAGCACTGAGTTCAGCACTGAGTTCAGCACTGAGTTCAGCACTGAGTTCAGCACTGAGTTCAGCACTGAGTTCAGCACTGAGTTCAGCACTGAGTTCAGCACTGAGTTCAGCACTGAGTTCAGCACTGAGTTCAGCATTGAGTTCAGCACTGAGTTCAGCACTGAGTTCAGCACTGAGTTCAGCACTGAGTTCAGCACTGAGTTCAGCGTTGACTTAACGTTGAGTTCAGCATTGAGTTCAGCATTGAGTTCAGCACTGAGTTCAGCACTGAGTTCAGCACTGAGTTCAGCACTGAGTTCAGCACTGAGTTCAGCATTTCGTTCCACATTAAGTTCTGCATTGAGTTCTGCATTGAGTTCAGCGTTGACTTAACGTTGAGTTCAGCACTGAGTTCGGCACTGAGTTTGGCACTGAGTTCAGCATTGAGTTCAGCATTGAGTTCAGCACTGAGTTCAGCATTGAGTTCAGCATTTCGTTCCACATTAAGTTCTGCATTGAGTTCAGCGTTGACTTAACGTTGAGTTCAGCACTGAGTTCAGCATTGATCTCAGCATTAATTTCCACATTGAGTTCAGCATTGTGTTCAGCATTGAGTTCGGCATTTGAGTTAGGCATTTGAGTTCTGCATTTTTTTCCGGCACTGAGTTCAGAAAGTAAGGCCTGGATGAACACAAGCTTCTCTAATCTTTAGTTTTTTTCTCTGTTTCTCTTTTTCTCTGTCAGCATCTCTTACCATGTGTTGACCCGCCCTGGAGTAATTAGAATAAGTCTGTTCTCTTTAGTGATCTAATAAAGTCTGCTTTTTACAATAAGCGCCCACCCAAACAGCTTCTGTCCCCAAGCCTGCTGAACAAAATAGCTACAAGGACTGTCTGCATTGAGCCTTCTTTATATTGCTTTGTTTCTTGCACAGACTCTATACTGACTCTATACTGACTCTACACACACTGACTCTATACTGACTCTATACTGACTCTACACACACTGACTCTATACTGACTCTATACTGACTCTACACACACTGACTCTATACTGACTCTATACTGACTCTACACACACTGACTCTATACTGACTCTATACTGACTCTACACACACTGACTGTATACTGACTCTACACACACTGACTCTATACTGACTCTATACAGACTCTATACTGACTTTACACACACTGACTCTATACTGACTCTACACACACTGACTCTATACTGACTCTACACACACTGACTCTATACACACTGACTCTATACAGACTCTATACTGACTCTACACATACTCTATACTGACTCTACACATACTCTATACTGACTCTACACATACTCTATACTGACTCTATACTGACTCTACACATACTCTATACTGACTCTACACAGACTCTATACTGACTCTATACTGACTCTATACTGACTCTACACATACTCTATACTGACTCTACACATACATACTCTATACTGACTTTACACACACTGACTCTATACTGACCCTACACATACTCTATACTGACTCTACACATACATACTATATACTGACCCTATACTGACTCTATACAGACTCTACACATACATACTCTATACTGACTCTATACTGACTCTACACAGACATACACTATACAGACTCTATACTGACTCTACACATACTGACTCTACACATACTGACTCTACACATACTGACTCTACACATACTGACTCTATACAGACTCTATACAGACTCTATACAGACTCTATACTGACTCTATACAGACTCTATACAGACTCTATACAGACTCTATACACACTGACTCTATACTGACTCTAATATAATATAATAATATATGCCATTTAGCAGACGCTTTTATCCAAAGCGACTTACAGTCATGTGTGCATACATTCTACGTATGGGTGGTCTCGGGAATCGAACCCACTACCCTGGCGTTACAAGCGCCATGCTCTACCAACTGAGCTACAGAAGGACCACACACACTGACTCTATACTGACTCTACACACACTGACTCTATACACACTGACTCTATACTGACTCTACACACACTGACTCTATACTGACTCTACACACACTGACTCTATACTGACTCTACACACACTGACTCTATACTGACTCTATACACACTGACTCTATACAGACTCTATACTGACTCTACACATACTCTATACTGACTCTACACATACTGTATATAGCTACTGTCCCTATATATAGCTACTGACCCTGGAACTGTCCCTGGAACTGATCCTGAAACTGATCCTGGAACTGACCCTGGAACTGACCCTGGAACTGTCCCTGTATATAACTACTGTCCCTGAATATAGTTACTGACCCTGGAACTGTCCATGTATATAGCTACTGACCCTGGAACTGTCCATGTATATAGCTACTGACCCTGGAACTGTCCCTGTATATAGCTACTGACCCTGGTACTGTCCATGTATATAGCTATTGACCCTGGTACTGTCCATGTATATAGCTACTGACCCTGGAACTGTCCCTGTATATAGCTACTGACCCTGGTACTGTCCATGTATATAGCTACTGACCCTGGAACTGTCCCTGTATATAAGTACTGACCCTGGAACTGACCCTGTATATAGCTACTGACCCTGGAACTGTCCATGTATATAGCTACTGACCCTGGAACTGTCCCTGTTTTTGTTCTACTTTTTTATTTATTCATAGTCTTACTGATATTGATTACTACTGATGTTGATTACTACAGATATTGATTACTGCATTGTTGGGAAGGAGCAAGCAAGAAAGGCATTATACTGTACACACACACACACACACACACACACACGCACGCACGCACGCACGCACGCACGCACACGCACACGCACACGCACACGCGCGCGCGCACACACGCGCACACGCGCGCACACACGCGCGCACACACACACACACACACACACACATGCACACGCGCGCACACACACACACACACACACACACACACACACACAATCTGGCCATGTTTCTCCCTCTTCTCCAAGCCTGTGAGGTGTAAATGGTGTGTAATGGGGTGTGTCAGACCCCTGTAACAGCCCATTAGGCACGTGGAGGGAATGAATCTGATCTAAAGTCTCTCTCTCTCCACAATAAAGCATCCCACTGCCACCCCCGGGTGTCGCACATGGCTGGGCTGGCCAGACAGGACAGAGGGGTCACCGCAGAAAGAAAGTGAGAGCTGTGTCCTAGCAACAACAACAACAACAACAACAACAACAACAACAACAAACAGATCCATATGTTGGATATGAAAGTGAAATTCAAAATTATTCCACACCCTGTCATGTGTGGAAGGGGGTGGACGGTGCTACCAACCTCCCATCATGACACATAGCTTGTCAATGCTTTCCACTCTTGCTACAGTATATACTACAGTATACACTTATCCTTGATGTCAAAATAATCCCCTTTCAGATAGGCACTACACACGCATGCCCAGAACATTCAGTTCTAGGTTCTGGACCTACAGACTCCAGGGCCCACAGACTCCTGGACCAACAGACTCCAGGGCCCACAGACTCCAGGGCCCACAGACTCCAGGGCCCACAGACTCCAGGGCCCACAGACTCCAGGGCCCACAGACTCCAGGGCCCACAGACTCCTGGACCCACAGACTCCTGGGCCCACAGACTCCTGGGCCCACAGACTCCTGGACCCACAGACTCCTGGACCCACAGACTCCAGGGCCCACAGACTCCAGGACCCACAGACTCCAGGACCCACAGACTCCTGGACCCACAGACTCCAGGGCCCACAGACTCCTGGACCCAAAGACTCCTGGACCCAAAGACTCCTGGACCCACAGACTCCTGGACCCACAGACTCTAGGACAAATACACATGTAACCCATTTACACCCCACACTGTCTACCTTTATGTGGTGATATGTGTTTAATTTAAACAGCAGGCCAACTCCCAGGCCAGCCTTTCACGTTAAGAACTAGCTTCAGTTTCATCACGGCAAATGTATATTGTTCATAGGGGCAAACATTGGACATGTCGGGCCAGAGAATTTCAGAATATGTTTCTCAAATTATGTAATTATCTTCATGAACGAGGTTTCATTTATAAGTGAGAGAAGGGTATGAAAACACGGGCATGGCATTAGTGCTTATGAAGAGAGAGAGAGAGAGAGAGAGAGAGAGAGAGAGAGAGAGAGAGAGAGAGAGAGAGAGAGAGAGAGAGAGAGAGAGAGAGAGAGAGAGAGAGAGAGAGAGAGAATAAACACTTTTTTCTGTTTCGTTCTCCTTTCCCCTCCTCTCAGCAGCGTCTCCAGATACCAGCAGTTATGCTGTCTGTTAGGTTCTGGTGCTCCAGATACCAGCAGTTATGCTGTCTGTTAGGTTCTGGTGCTCCAGATACCAGCAGTTATGCTGTCTGTTAGGTTCTGGTGCTCCAGATGTCAGCAGTTATGCTGTCTGTTAGGTTCTGGTGCTCCAGATGTCAGCAGTTATGCTGTCTGTTAGGTTCTGGTGCTCCAGATGTCAGCAGTTATGCTGTCTGTTAGGTTCTGGTGCTCCAGATGCCAGCAGTTATGCTGTCTGTTAGGTTCTGGTGCTCCAGATGTACTTCACCTCTCTTCATCTGTAAATGTCAGCCAGAGAGAGAGAGAGACTGTGGATGGGGTGTTGAATTCGTATTCATGTCCAGCTGTACAAGTGACCACTTTGTGTGGTGTCAAGATGAAAGTAGATGCATCAAACTTTACCTTTAAGGCCAGCAGGGTGAGTCAACACACTTTACCTTTAAGGCCAGCATTGTGAGTCAACACACTTTACCTTTAAGGCCAGCATTGTGAGTCAACACACTTTACCTTTAAGGCCAGCAGGGTGAGTCAACACACTTTACCTTTAAGGCCAGCATTGTGAGTCAACAAACTTTACCTTTAAGGCCAGCATTGTGAGTCAACAAACTTTACCTTTAAGGCCAGCATTGTGAGTCAACAAACTTTACCTTTAAGGCCAGCAGGGTGAGTCAACTCTATCAATCATTGTGTATTACTGTGATATCACTATGTATCCAAATGTATTATTAAAAATCCGCTATTAAACTGTGTTCTGTCTGGTCCCGCAAATATCACGGTCAGCCAAACAGTTGTTTTTTCTATTGCTGTGTGTGGGAGTATTGTTTTTTTAAACCAACTGAGGTTAACGCGATCCACCAACAGTGGTGTGGTAGGTCTTTAAAAACCTACGTCTGTGTGATGCTGTGACGGTGGTTGGTGAGTTGTTGCCAGGGCGTGGTAGTAGATTGATTGGGTAATTGCTTCCAGAGTTTCCTGAGGAATAATTGGGCCCTAAATATCTGCTTCTAAAGGCTCTCGGGACACAGGGACTGGCCAAATGATTTTCACAAAGGGAAACATTTATACGCTGTGGCAGTGTATGTTATTGTGAACCCTTGCACCGTAGCTATGTGCAAACAGAAGTTATTGAATTACTGTGTGACAGATTAAATCTAGGTGTGTATGTGCATTCACACGTCAGGCCGTCTCTGTGTGTACAGGTGCTTTCGGGTGTGTGTGTGTGTGTGTGCAGGCGCTTTCCGGTGTGTGTGTGTGTGTGACTAAGGAAATTGCCCTCAGTTGAAGACACACGCCTACTCTTCAGATCACACAGAGGACGTTACCTCAGAGGACACTCACACAAGTCCGATAATGAAATTACACCCTTCTGTCAGCACTGTGTCCAACAGGAGATTTAGAGCCAAGAAAGTTCTCAGAGGGGACACACAGCCTTGAGAGGAATTTATCTCAGAGGACACACAGCCTTGAGAGGAAGTTAGCTCAGAGGACACAGCCCTGAGAGGAAGTTATCTCAGAGGACACTCAAGGTCCTGAGAGGAAGTTAGCTCAGAGGACACTCACAGTCCTGAGAGGAATTTATCTCAGAGGACACTCAAGGTCCCGAGAGGAAGTTAGCTCAGAGGACACTCACACAGTCCCGAGAGGAAGTTAGCTTAGAGGACACTCACACAGTCCCGAGAGGAAGTTAGCTCAGAGGACACTCACACAGTCCCGAGAGGAAGTTAGCTTAGAGGACACTCACACAGTCCCGAGAGGAAGTTAGCTCAGAGGACATTCACAGTCCTGAGAGGAAGTTAGCTCATAGGACACTCACAGTCCTGAGAGGAAGTTAGCTCAGAGGCCTTTTCTCTCAGACTCAGACTATACAGGTTTGGTAGGTCACACACGACAACTCTATACTGTATTTACAACTATTAATTAAGGCTCTGACGAAGAAGTAATGTGCTCTATTGTAGATTCTTTCCCCAGTCGCATTTAATTGGCTCCTTGGTACAAGAACGTGCTTTTAATTGGCTCCTTGGTAAGAGAACATGATTTTAATTGTGCCTGAAGGACCTACAACCTTTTTTTTTCAGATAAAGTCCCACAGCGAAACTTGCCAAATGGGAATCAGTTCATTCCTTAAACATTGTCTGAGCAGCACAAATAAATACAATTTATATATTCGCTATTATAAGGATTAAAAATGTTACACACAATCATATATATATATATATATAAAGTGAGAGAGAGAGAGAGCGAGAGAACATCTCATATCTTCATTTTGGTTCACTTTTTGCACGTGTGCATACAGATGCCAGTACAGCTGTTTGGTGGATTAACAAGAAAGGTCTGAAAATCATAATTTATCTTTTTAGGTTCGGTGAAGAAAAAAAAAGAAAAAAAGAATCCTCACCAACAGGCACATTTCTTCTAAGTGGTTGAATCTTAGATTGACTAGAGCGTCAATGTGATTGTTGGGTGTTACCATTTTGTTGATTTCTCCCATGGGTGGCTTGGTGTTTTCCCCCGAAAACGTTCAATATCCCAAATTATGTTAAAAAAAGTATCTCATGAGTTCTCAGACTCAGACCTCCTAGTATCTCACTAGTTCTCAGACCTCCTGTTGTCTCATTAGTTCTCAGACCTCCTAGTATCTCACTAGTTCTCAGACCTCCTGGTATCTCACTAGTTCTCAGACCTCCTAGTATCTCACTAGTTCTCAGACCTCCTGTTGTCTCATTAGTTCTCAGACCTCCTAGTATCTCACTAGTTCTCAGACCTCCTAGTATCTCACTAGTTCTCAGACCTCCTAGTATCTCACTAGTTCTCAGACTCAGACCTCCTAGTATCTCACTAGTTCTAGTATCTCACTAGTTCTCAGATCTCCTAGTATCTCACTAGTTCTCAGACCTCCTGTTATCTCACTAGTTCTCAGACCTCCTAGTATCTCACTAGTTCTCAGACCTCCTAGTATCTCACTAGTTCTCAGACCTCCTAGTATCTCACTAGTTCTCAGACCTCCTGGTATCTCACTAGTTCTCAGACTCAGACCTCCTAGTATCTCACTAGTTCTCAGACCTCCTAGTATCTCACTAGTTCTCAGACCTCCTGTTATCTCACTAGTTCTCAGACCTCCTAGTATCTCACTAGTTCTCAGACCTCCTGGTATCTCACTAGTTCTCAGACTCAGACCTCCTGGTATCTCACTAGTTCTCAGACCTCCTAGTATCTCACTAGTTCTCAGACCTCCTAGTATCTCACTAGTTCTCAGACCTCCTGGTATCTCACTAGTTCTCAGACCTCCTAGTTATCTCACTAGTTCTCAGACCTCCTAGTATCTCACTAGTTCTCAGACCTCCTGTTATCTCACTAGTTCTCAGACTCAGACCTCCTGGTATCTCACTAGTTCTCAGACTCAGACCTCCTGGTATCTCATGTTCAGACTAATGCCATATATTTGTTTTCAGTGAGTTTCTCCAATAATTAATGCATTCATAGCAACTCTTTCTATATTTTTACACTACATTACTTCAATGATATCACAATATAATATGTAGTTTTACTCACAGCCATTGAACACAACATTAATTCCTTCTGTAGTATTCTGCGTGAGCTAGGGCGCTAGTGGGTGTGTGCTGTGCTGTAATGCATGCAATGTTTGACATGGAAGCAATGTTTGTTTGTAATTAAAACAGAAGTGAACACAACTGTTAGGAAGCTAAATCCATTAAACAGACTGAGAGGCTGTAAGCGCTTGAATATTAACCTCGTTTTTGAAAAGCAGGCTTCTCAACTACCGCAGGACATCTACTGTGATGGGATGAACTTCTCATCTGCTTATCCCTCTCTCCTTTTCAATTCAAACTTTATTTGTCACGTGCGCCAAATACAACAGGTCGTAGACCTTACAGTGAAGTTCTTATTTACAAGCCCTTAATTAACCAACATTGCAGTTTTATGAGAAAAAAAAAAAGAAAATAAATGAAAATAACATATAATTGAAGAGCAGCAGTAAAATAACAGTAGCGAGGCTATATACAGGGGGGGGTACCGGTACAGAGTCAATGTGGAGGCTATATACAGGGGGTACCGGTACAGAGTCAATGTGGAGGCTATATACAGGGGGGTACCGGTACTGAGTCAATGTGGAGGCTATATTCAGGGTGTTATGGTACAGAGTCAATGTGGAGGCTATATACAGGGGGGGTACCGGTACTGAGTCAATGTGGAGGCTATATTCAGGGTGTTATGGTACAGAGTCAATGTGGAGGCTATATACAGGCTGGGTACCGGTTCTGAGTCAATGTGGAGGCTATATACAGGGGGGGTACCGGTTATGAGTCAAAGTGGAGGTTATATACAGGATACAGGGGTTTACCGGTACAGAGTCAATGTGGAGGCTATATACAGGGGGGGGGTACCGGTTCTGAGTCAATGTGGAGGCTATATACAGGGGGTACTGGTTCTGAGTCAATGTGGAGGCTATATACAGGGGGGGGGGGGTACCGGTTCTGAGTCAAAGTGCGGGGGCACAACTTAACTGTGTTAAAACGTCTTTCATTATTGCTCTCTGTCTCCAAATGAAGTTATCCTCCCTTATTATTTTACATGGATGGAAATGGGATGTGTCAGCTGGAAGTACACATATCTCTTGTGCCCACTGCTATGACAGATTCATTGGATTAAGGACTGCATTTAGCATAGATTAGGTTCTGGAGGGGGACCCAGGCATCAGGTGCTGTTTCGTCGGACCATGGGGGTGGTTTAGTTGATGATAAATGTGAAGTGCTGCTGTTGACAGGCACTCTATGGCTTCGGTTCAGTCGACATCTCTTTGTTCAAGCCAAGGTAGCTAATAGTAAGTAGCTAGCTATGTTAGCTAACGTTGAGCTAGCTATGTTAGCTAACGTCTAGCTAGCCATTTTAGCTAATGTTTAGCTAGCTATGTTAGCCAACAAGTGGTTTTTCCTGCTGCTTGATGAGCCTTTCTCTGGAGTGCTTGTTTTTGCAACACCCCTCGGTATCCTTTCCAGACAGATAGTGCAGCGGTAATCAGTCTGGTAATTACGACTCTAGCTATCATTTGAAGAGATCTGCTAAAAAAAACAGGTTCAATTAAAAGTCTAAATTGAAACAGATTTTTTGTCCAGGAGTATGCATCAGAATCTGGGTGGTTCTGGGAATCTTTGGACCATACTTGGCCTAGAGCCAGGTGGGTTCTGTGGGTTTGATGTTTGAGGTACTGGATCATTCACAGAGATTCAAACCCCCCCATGCACCGTCCAGCTGTTATCTGGCCTAGAAGTCAACCTTGAAGTTGACTGGCTGGACACCTAGCATAACTCTACTCTGGAGGGCGAGGAGAGAGGAGAGACGAAAGATGACAGAGGACAGAGGAGAGGAGATTGCAGGGTGTGGGTCAGATGTTAGTACTAAAACCATTCTAATAGAGATGCAATTGACTTTAACTATGTTAAACGCTGGTAGCATTGACATATTCTGGGTCATACAGAATTTATCATGCAGGATCTATCATACAGGATCAATCATGCAGGATCTATCATGCAGGATCTATCATGCAGGATCTATCATGCAGGATCTATCATACAGGATCTATGCTGAACCAACACTCCATCACCGTGATCACTTATGTTCTTGGTAATCAGGTTGTTCTCTGTGGTTCCCATTGGGGGGGTGGGGTGGATTCCAGTCCATTCCAGGGAGCTATCAAAGCAACATGTGATTAGGTTAGTGAGGGTTAGTGAGGTTTAGGGTTAGTGAGGGTTAGTGAGGATTAGTGAGGGTTAGGGAGGGTTAGTGAGGATTAGTGAGGGTTAGGGAGGATTAGGGAGGATTAGTGAGGGTTAGGGAGGGTTAGGGAGGATTAGTGAGTGTTAGTGAGGGTTAGGGTTAGCAAAGCAACATGTGATTAGCTTAGTGAGGTTTAGTGAGGGTTAGGGAGGATTAGGGAGGATTAGGGAGGGCAAAGCAACATGTGATTAGCTTAGTGAGGTTTAGTGATGGTTAGTGAGGGTTAGTAAGGGATAGTGAGGGTTAGGGAGGGTTAGGGAGGACTAGGGAGAGCAAAGCAACATGCGGTAAGGTTAGGGAGGGTTAGGGATAGGGTACATGTGATATTGTTAACATGCGATAGGGTACATGTGATAATGTTAACATGCGATGGGGTACATGCGATAATGTTAACATGCGATAGGGTACATGTGATAATGTTAACATGTGATAGGGTACATGTGATAATGTTAACATGCAATAGGGTGAACATGTGATAATGTTAACATGCGATAGGGTACATGTGATAATGTTAACATGCGATAGGGTACATGTGATAATGTTAACATGCGATAGGGTACATGTGATAATGTTAACATGCGATAGGGTACATGTGATAATGTTAACATGTGATAGGGTACATGTGATAATGTTAACATGTGATAGGGTGAACATGTGATAATGTTAACATGCGATAGGCTACATGTGATAATGTTAACATGCGATAGGGTGAACATGTGATAATGTTAACATGCGATAGGGTACATGTGATAATGTTAACATGCGATAGGGTACATGTGATAATGTTAACATGCGATAGGGTACATGTGATAATGTTAACATGCGATAGGGTACATGTGATAATGTTAACATGTGATAGGGTACATGTGATAATGTTAACATGTGATAGGGTGAACATGTGATAATGTTAACATGCGATAGGGTACATGTGATAATGTTAACATGCGATATGGTACATGTGATAATGTTAACATGTGATAGGGTACATGTGATAATGTTAACATGCGATAGGGTGAACATGTGATAATGTTAACATGCGATAGGGTACATGTGATAATGTTAACATGCGATAGGGTACATGTGATAATGTTAACATGCGATAGGGTACATGTGATAATGTTAACATGCGATAGGGTACATGTGATAATGTTAACATGCGATAGGGTACATGTGATAATGTTAACATGCGATAGGGTACATGTGATAATGTTAACATGTGATAGGGTACATGTGATAATGTTAACATGCGATAGGGTGAACATGTGATAATGTTAACATGCGATAGGGTACATGTGATAATGTTAACATGCGATAGGGTACATGTGATAATGTTAACATGCGATAGGGTACATGTGATAATGTTAACATGCGATAGGGTACATGTGATAATGTTAACATGCGATATGGTACATGTGATAATGTTAATATGCGATAGGGTGAACATGCGATAGCAGCACAGCTGTTGAGAGCACATGAAAAGGACAGGGGCACATAGGAAATACATAATTATATAATATATATATATAATTATATATAATTAAATATAATATCATAATAGGAAATGTATGTGTCTTTTCAATTCGCTCAGTGTTGTGTTCTTTGAACTAACTTTTTTAATAAAGACGACCTTTCCCACGACCTTTCCCACGACCTTTCCCACGACCTTTCCCACGACCTTTCCCACGACCTTCATGTCATCTCAAAACGTAACTCTTAGCTAAGAGATATTGGCAGATTATTCATATTCAAATCAAATATTTTAATGATATAATTTATTTTAGTTTATATATATATATAATTAGGCAGCCTGACCTCCCTGGCTGAATGCTATTAAGAAACTCAGAAACGGCAGATTAATTTAATCTCCCTCTCAAATGAAAACATATCTACTTTAATCCTGTAAATTTGTCGCTGCCTGTGGCTCCACGGTGAACTCACTCATTAAAAACAAAAACGTTCCTTTTTTTTTTTTTCTCTACTTGAAGTCATAAATAATTTTTTTTTTTTTTTTTTTTGTGCCAAGTAGTGAACGTTGAAATAACCGAAGACATATTCGGGCACATAAAGACGAGCTAGGAGAGCATCGGAGCTAATCTGTTTTGTGAGTGAGGAAAGAGAAGAGAATTAAAGCATGCTACACGAAACACTCTGCGGTGGAGCTGCTGGGTATTCATGTCAGCTACATCATCCTGCCAGTGCTGTGCAGTGAACTAAACTGGGACGGGTATATTCCCAGACAGATGGGGAAAGCAATACTCACAGATACACAGTGATGTGTTTTGAGGCCAACGTGTAATGATACAGAGACAATAGTGAGACAGAGACTGGTAAACATACTGCTGTATTAACATAATGATACATAGACAACAGTGAGACAGAGACTGGTAAACACGTGGATCTGTTCAGTGAACTATACTGACCAAAAATACATTTATAAAACACAAGAAGTAAAGTGTTGGTCCCACGTTTCATGAGATGAAATTAAATGATCCCTGATATTTTCCAAATGCACAGAAGCTTATTTCTCTCAAATGTTGTGTACACATTTGTTAACATCTCTGATAGAGAGCATTTCTCAAGATAATCCATCCATCTGAAAGGTGTGGCATATCAAGAGGCTGATTGAACAGCACGATCATTACACAGGTGCACCTTGTGCTGGGAATAATAAAAGGCAACTCTAAAATGTGCAGTTTTGTTATACAACACAATACCACAGATGGCTCATGTTTTGAGGGAGCTTGATATTAGCATGCTGACTGCAGGAATGCCCACCAGAGCTGTTGCCAGAGAATGTAATGTTAATGTATCTACCATAAGCCGCCTCCAACGTCCAACTGGCCTCAAAACCGCAGACCACATGTAACCACTTCAGCCCAGGACCTCCACATCCAGCTTCTTCACCTGCGGGATCGTCTGAGACCAGCCACCCAGACAGCTGATAAAACTGAGTGGAATTTATGTCTGTAATAAAGTCCTTTTGTTGGGAAAAACTCATTCTGACTGGCTGGGCCTGGCTCCCAAGTGGGTGGGCCTATGCCTTCCCAGGTCCACCCATGGCTGTGGCCCTGCCCAGTCATGTGAAATCCATAGATTAGGGCCTAATTATTTAATTTTGATTGACTGATTTCCTTATTTGAACTGTAACTCAGTAAAATCATTGATGCATGTTGAGTTTCTATTTTTGTTCAGTATTTTTTATATCTACTCATACCTATGTGAGTGCTTCTATTTTGCCCCTAAACGCACACACACACACACACAGACACACACACACACACACACACACTTTGCACTACATCAACAGCAGATATGCCGGTCGTCAACAAATACTTGTCTCCGGTTACCATTCCTTTCTTATATCCCTGATTTATTTGGGTTAAATTATGCTGTCCACAGCTGCTTTTTTTTCCTCTCAATAATTTACCAGTGTGCTGCGCAATGTCTCCAGAGAGGGCTGCATTAGATTCAATTTCAGGCTCACGTCAGGCAAATTTAGGGCAGTCATGCAGATGCTTCCTGGAGACCTGTATGAAGCAGACTGTGTGACTGTGTGAGAGAGACTGTGTGCCAGTGTGTTCGCGTGCGTGTGTTCGTGCGTTTTGTAGATCTATTGCATAAGTGTGTATGTCGTAGCTCTGAGCCAGAAGCCTCCATCCCCTCCTGTGCTCTGAGGCCATCCACATCAGTTTCATTAGTCCGCTCTAGCAGCAGATTGTCTGGAGTAATTCAGAATTAATTGCATGGTTTTACGGGAGTTGCTTCAACAGGGCTCCCATATGGCGCTGTGCACAGTCAAGTGGAGTAGCAACTGACAGCAGAATGATGCAGTCATAACTTTTTAACTTGTTATATATCTTCAAAACCCCAGAACACATTTAGGCAAAGGCACTGCAACACAGGCTAGTTGAACCAGTCTGCTCACGTTACTGTGTCATAAATTGACTACTGCACATTGACTCTCACTCACTCAAGCGACTGCATGTCTCCGGGCACTTGCATGTCAAAAGGCAGACAGCAGACACAAGAAGAGGGGCCTAATTTATAAACGTTGCCTACATTTTAAACTAAATAATGTATCTGCATGAGCCATTTATGAAAAGATTGTTTTAGCATAAAAATATTGAGATTTATAAACTTGGTGCACAACGCATGTTTCCTGTTATAAATCAGACCTGTCGTAAAACTGTATCAGCGTAAACGAGCATTATAACTCTGAATGAAAAACGGCCATCATTCACCTTTTATGGTGAAAATAACACCCTCATTTGCTATATACTTTGGAAGTATTGGAATTAGGCCAAGACAGTAGGCCATCTAAAGGAAAAAGCAATTGTGAACATGATCAAATGTATTTGGTGTTGGCAGAATGTTTTCTTGTTGTATCTGACATTTCCCGGAAGACAAAAAAAAAACATTGCAAATTGTTGTGATCCTGTAAACAGATCGTTTGAATTCAATAATGTTTTGCCCACAAATAAAGAAATAATATGTGTTTAACTACAGTAGACCTACTTACAGTGGTACACACTTCAACGCAAACGATCAACTGTCTAACCCTAACCCTAACCCTAACCTTTAAAAATTGTTTATTTACAATTATTTATTTTATAATATTGTAAATTGCCTTTCGGATGCATAGAGAAACACCTTTAAATTAAAATAGCGAATATAATAAATTAAATATATAATATAAATTAAAATAGCCCAATTAAATGAGAGATGTGCATTGTTGTCTGTCCACTTTGGAAATATGATCTCATCATAGCCAGAAAAGTGAAGGATTTTATTCTGCGATGTTGATGATATACAGTACATGTGTGCATTATGTATTGTGTTCATAATGAGACATTTGACATTACAGTGTTCAGACGTCAATTGAAAAGGGTGAACCCGTTTGTTGTACCGTTAAACTGCACCTCGGATAGAATCGAAAAGAGAAAAATACTTTAAAAATAACTTATATATTTAATACTGTGAAAGTGGGTCCAATGAAATGAGATCGAGGACGAACGGTAGCCTATATCGTCACTTGTTGTAGGCCTATAGGCTATTTCACAAGCATGAAACAATCACACGCAGAAAAAGGTGAGGAATTTAATCTGCAATGATCATGGTATGTACTTATCTATCCAGTGCAGTTGGGACAGGGGACAGTTGTGACTGAATGTATTCATGAAAACTTGAAAACGTTTGCGTGGAAAACTAACACAAACATGTTTCGGGGTCTATTTTGTCCACACACAACGAATATAAATTAGTCCTGACGTGTACACATCTCCATACAGCGTCAAGCTCTAATTCACTGCTATGAAACAAAAAAAATCACTTTAGCGAAGAACTTTAGCGAAGAACTTTAGCAAAGCGTCACTGAGTCGGAGAAGGAATCTACAGACATTGATGTAAGGTCCTGAATTGAATTAGCTTCCATTTTTAAAAATATATATACAGAAACCAGTGGATGCTTATCAGAGAAGGAAGGGGAGGACCATCCTCCTCAGTGAATGTCATAAAAAAAAGTTATAATTTTTTTTGATAAAATAAATAAAATATATTGACGTCATGAAATAATTGATTATAACAATGAATATATATATATTTATATTGTATTGCAATGAAGGTCTACAGTAGCCTGAACAGCACTCTGTAGGCTGGAACCGTGGTGTAGACGGAGGAGTTCCCATCTTCCTCCGGGTATATTGACTTCAATACAAAATCTAGGAGGCTAGTGGCTCTCAACCCATGCCATAGACTTACACAGTAATTAAGACAACCTCCGGAGGACATCCTCCAACCCATCAGAGCTCTTGTAGAATTAACTGACATGTTGTCCACCCAATTGAATGGATCAGAGAAATAATCTAGTACTGAAAGCATAAACTACAGTTAGCCAGCACCGCAGGTTTGGACAAATGAATGTATTCAAAGTGAAGGAAAAGCACGAGGAAAGAGAAAGAGCTATCTATATTTCAAATTGTTGTACTTTCATGTCCCCTAACCTTAACCCTTTAACCTACCTCCTAACCTTAACCCTTTAACCTACCTCCTAACCTTAACCCTTTAACCTACCCCTAACCTTAACCCTTTAACCTACCTCCTAACCCTAACCCTAACCCTTTAATGTACCTCCTAACCCTAACCCTAACCTTAACCCTTTAATGTACCGCCTAACCCTAACCCTAACCCTTTAATGTACCTCCTAACCTTAACCCTAACCTTAACCCTTTAATGTACCTCCTAACCCTAACTCTTTAATGTACCTCCTAACCCTAACCCTTTAATGTACCTCCTAACCCTAACCCTAACCCTTTAATGTACCTCCTAACCTTAACCCTTTAATGTACCTCCTAACCTTAACCCTTTAATGTACCTCCTAACCCTAACCCTTTAATGTACCTCCTAACCTTAACCCTTTAATGTACCTCCTAACCCTAACCCTTTAATGTACCTCCTAACCTTAACCGTTTAATGTACCTACTAACCCCAACCCTTTAATGTACCTCCTAACCCTAACCCTAACCCTTTAATGTACCTCCTAACCTTAACCCTAACCTTAACCCTTTAATGTACCTCCTAACCTTAACCCTTTAATGTACCTCCTAACCCTAACCCTAACCCTTTAATGTACCTCCTAACCCTAACCCTTTAATGTACCTCCTAACCCTAACCCTAACCCTTTAATGTACCTCCTTACCCTAACCTTAACCCTTTAATGTATCTCCTAACCTTAACCCTTTAATATACCTCCTAACCCTAACCCTTTAATGTACCTCCTAACCCTAACCCTAACCCTAACCTTAACCCTTTAATGTACCTCCTAACCTTAACCCTAACCTTAACCCTATCCTTAACATTTTAACCTGCCTCCTAACCTTAACCCTTTAACCTACCTCCTTGTAATGAATTTCCTCCTCTTCTTCCGAAGAGGAGAGGCGAAACGGATCAGAGGACCAATACGCGGCGTGGTAAGTGTCCATGGTTCTTTTTAATACGTTAAGGTACACATGAACAACTGACTACAAAAAACAAGAAATGTGAAAACTCAAAACAGTCCTATCTGGTGCAAAGACAGAGACAGGAACAATCACCCATAAACACACAGTGAAACCCAGGCTACCTAAGTATGATTCTCAATCAGAGACAACTAATGACACCTGCCTCTGATTGAGAACCATACTAGGCCGAAACATAGAAATACCCAAATCATAGAAAAACAAACATAGACTGCCCACCCAACTCACGCCCTGACCATACTAACTAAATACAAAACACAGGAAATAAAGGTCAGAACGTGACAGTACCCCCCCCCCAAAGGTGCGGACTCCGGCCGCAAAACCTTGACCTAAAGGGGAGGGTCTGGGTGGGCGTCTGTCCGCAGTGGCGGTTCTGGCGCGGCACGCGGACCCCACTTCACAATTGTCTTAGTCCGCCTTATTGTCCGCCTCCGTGGCTTTTTCACCATGGCCACCCTTATCAATGACCCCACTGGACAGAGGGGCAGCTCTGGGCAGAGGGGGACTGGCGCCTCTGGGCAGAGGGGGACTGGCGCCTCTGGGCAGAGGGGGACTGGCGCCTCTGGGCAGAGGGGGACTGGCGCCTCTGGGCAGAGGGGGACTGGCGCCTCTGGGCAGAGGGGGACTGGTGCCTCTGGGCAGAAGGGCTCTGGCGCCGGACAGGCGGGACACTCCTGCAGCGGCGCCGGACAGGCGGGACACTCCGGCAGCGGCGCCGGACAGGCGGGACACTCCGGCAGGGTGGAGACAGAGAGACAACCTGGTGCGTGGAGCTGCCACAGGAACCACCAGGCTGGGGAGACCTTCAGGAGGCTTGGTGTTAAGAGGAGCCTGAAGGACCATGCTGTGGGGGAGCACTGGAGCTCTGGTGCGCAACCTTGGCACCACTTCCCCAGGCTGGACAACTACTCTAGCCCGGACCCTCCAGAGTGCAGGCACAGGTTGAACCGGGCTGTGGGTAAGCACGGGAGATCTAGTGCTTACTACACGCACCTCTCCCTTAGGCTCCACTCCCACATTTGCCTGGCACGAGCGGAGCGCAGGCAGAGGACGCACTGCACCCTCCCAGCGCCCCGGAGACACAGCACGCAGAGCCGGCGCAGGATAACCTGGACCAAAACTGCGTACTGGCGACCAGACCCGCTGAGCAGGCACCATACGCCCTGGCTCAATGCCCACACTCGCATGGCACTTTCGGGGGGCTGCCCTATCGCGCACCGGGCTATGGGCACGCACTTGTGACACCGTGCGCTTAACTCCATAACACGGTGCCTGACCAGTAATGCGCTGCTTATCATAAGCACGAGGCGTGAGCTCAGGTCTGCTACCTGGCTTAGTACCACACCTCGTGTGCCCCCCCCAAAAACATTTTTGGGGCTGCCCCTCGTACCTGTCGCGCTGCCGTGCTGCCTCCTCATATCGCTGCCGCTCAGCTTTCGCTGCCTCCAGCTCTGCTTTGGGGCGGCGATATTCCCCAGCCTGTGCCCAGGGTCCCTCTCCGTTCAGTATCTCCTCCCATGTCCAGGAGTCCTGTGATGCTGGCCTCTGTTGTTGATGCTGCTGCTGCTGTCGTCGCTGTCCTTTACCACGCCGCTTGGTCCGAGTTGGGGGGGTGATTCTGTAATGAATTTCCTCCTCTTCTTCCGAAGAGGAGAGGCGAAACGGATCAGAGAACCAATACGCGGCGTGGTAAGTGTCCATGGTTCTTTTTAATATGTTAAGGTACACATGAACAACTGACTACAAAAAACAAGAAATGTGAAAACTCAAAACAGTCCTATCTGGTGCAAAGACAGAGACAGGAACAATCACCCACAAACACACAGTGAAACCCAGGCTACCTAAGTATGATTCTCAATCAGAGACAACTAATGACACCTGCCTCTGATTGAGAACCATACTAGGCCGAAACATAGAAATAACCACATTTCTATGTTAACCCTAACCCTAACCCTAACCCTAACCAAATCATAGAAAAACAAACATAGACTGCCCACCCAACTCACGCCCTGACCATACTAACTAAATAAAAAACACAGGAAATAAAGGTCAGAACGTGACACTCCTAACCTTAACCCTAACCTTACCCCTAACCTTAACCCTAACGTACCTCCTAAACTTAACCCTAACCTTAACCCTAACCTTCACCACTAACCCAAATCATAGCCAGCTAGCTAATGTTAGCCACCGAGACATGTAGCTAGAATTCCAAAATCAAATCAAGTAAGATTTTATTTGTCACATACACATTTTTAGCAGATGTTTTTGCAGATGTAGTGAAATGCTTGTGTTTCTAGCTCCAACAGTACAGTAATATCTAACACTTTACAACAATACACACAACCTAAAAGTAAAATAACGTAATTAAGGAATATATAAGTATTAGTATGAGCATTGCTGGAGTGGCATTGACTGAAATACAGTAGAAAAGCATACAGCAAATCAAATGTATTTGTCACATACACAGGGTTAGCTGATGTTAATGTGAGTGTAGCGAAATGCTTGTGCTTCTAGTTCCGACAATGCAGTAATAACCAACGAGTAATCTAACCTAACAATTCCAAAACTACTACCTTATACACACAAGTGTAAAGGGATAAAGAATATGTACATAAAGATATCTGAATGAGTGATGCTATAGAACGGCATAGGCAAGATGCAGTAGATGGTATTGAGTACAGTATATACGTATGAGATGAGTAATGTAGGGTATGTAAACAAAGTGGCATAGTTTAAAGTGGCTAGTGATACATGTATTACATAAAGATGGCAAGATGCAGTAGATGATATAGAGTACAGTAGGAACGCGAAGCGAGGCGACCATCTCCATCTCTATCAGCATATACATATGAGATGACCAAAGCAAAAACATGTAAACATTATTAAAGGGAACTAGAGTTCCATTATTAAAGCGGACAGTGATTTCAAGTCTATGTATAATGGGAAACAGATAAAAGCTTCAGATAAAAGCTGTTTTTCAGTCTCTCGGTCTCCGCTTTGATGCATCTGTACTGACCTCGTCTTTTGGATATAGTGGCATTATTAGGCAGTAACTCGGGTGGTTGTTGTCCTTGATGATCTTTATGGCCTTCCTGTGACATCGGGTGCAATAGGTGTCATGGAGGGCAGGTAGTTTGCTCCCAGTAATGCTTTGGGCAGACCACACTACCCTCTGGAGAGCCCTGCGGTTGCGGGCGGTGCAGTTGCCATACCATGCAGTGATACAGCCCAATAGGATGTTCTCAATTGTGCATCTGTTAAAGTTTGAGGGTTTTAGGTGCCAACCCAAAATCTCTTCAGCCTGCTGAGGTTGAAGAGGCGCTGTTGCACCTTCCTCATCACACTGTCTGTGTGGGTGGACCTTTCAGATCGTAAGTCATGTGTACGCCGAGGAACTTGAAGCTTTCCACCTGACCCACTGCGGCCCGTCAATGAGGGTAGGGGCATGGTCCCTCTCCTGTTTCCTGAAGTCCATGACCAGCTCCTTTGATTTGTCGACATTGAGTGAGAGGTTATTTTCCTGGCACGACACTCCCAGGGCCATCACCTCCTCTCTTTAGGCTGTCTCGTCATTGTTGGTAATCAGGCCTAGTACTGTTCTGTCGTCTGCAAACTTGATGACTTTGTTGGAGGCGTTAGTGGCCATACTGTCATGGGTGAACAGGGAAAACGGGAGGGGGCTGAGCATGCACCCTTGTGGTGCTCCTGTGTTGAGGATCAGCAAAGTGGAGGTGTTGTTTCCTACCTTCACCACCTGGTTGCAGCCCGTCAGCAGGTCCAAGGCCCAGTTGCACAAGGCGGGGTTCAGACCCAGGGCCCCAAGCTTAATGATGAGCGTGGAGGGTACGATGGTGTTGAATGCTGAACTATAGTCAATTAGCAAAATTATTTGCATAGGTATTCCTCTTGTACAGATGGGATAGAGCAGTGTGCAGTGTAATGGCAATTGCATCGTCTGTGGACCTATTGGGGCGGTAAGCAAATTGAAGTGAGTCTAGGGTGTCAGGTAAGGAAGAGGTGATATGATCCTTAACTAGCCTCTCAAAGCATTTCATGATGACAGAAATGAGTGCAACAGGGTCATTTCGTTCAGTTACCTTTGCTTTCTTGGGTACAGGAACAATGGTGAACATCTTGAAGCATTTGGGGACAGCAGACTGGGATGTGGAGAAAATCTATATGTCCGTAAACACTCCTGCCAGCTGGTCTGCTCATGCTCTGAGGCTATGTCTAGGGATGCTTATGGGGCCTGCAAATTTTTAACATATAAACTTCCTTTTTCAGGACACTGTCATTCAAAGATAATTAATAGAAATCCAAATAACTTCACAGATCTTCATTGTGAAGGGTTTAAACACTATTTCCCATGCTTGTTCAATGAATCATAAACAATTCATGAACATGCACCTGTGGAATGGTCGTTAAGACAATAACAGCTTACAGACAAAAGGCAATTAAGGTAACAGTTATGAAAACGTAGGACACTAAAGAGGTCTTTCTACTTACTCTGAAAAACACCAAAATAAAGATGCAATGTCCGTACTGTGAGACGCCTAAGACAGCGCTACAGGGAGACAGGACAGACAGCTGATCATCCTCGCAGTGGCAGACCACGTGTAACAAAACCTGCACAGGATCGGTACATCCAAACATCACACCTGCAGGACAGGTACAGGATGACAACAAAAACTGCCAAAGTTACACCAAGAATTCACAATCCCTCCATCAGTGCTCAGACTGTCCACAATAGGCTGAGAGAGGATGGACTGAGGGCTTGTGGGCCTGTTGTAAGGCAGGTCCTCACCAGACTTCACGGGCAACAACATTGCCTATGGCCGCACACCCAATGTCGATGAACCAGACAGGACTGGCAAAAGTGCTCTTCACTGACGAGTCGCAGTTTTGTCTCACCAGGGGTGATGGTCGGATTTGCGTTTATCATCGAAGGAATGAGCTTTACACCGAGGCCTGTACTGTGGAGCGGGATCGATTTGGAGGTGGTCTGCGGTGGTGTGTCACAGCATCATCGGACTGAGCTTGTTGTCATTGCAGGCGATCTCAATGCTGTGCGTCACAGGGAAGACATCCTCCTCCCTCATGTGGTACCCTTCCTGTAGGCTCATCCTGATATGACCCTCCAGCATGACAATGCCACCAGCCATACTGCTGATTCTGTGCGTGATTTCCTGTAAGACAGGAATGTCAGTTTTCTGCCATGGCCAGCAAAGAGCCAGGATCTCAATCCCCTTGAGCACACCTGGGACCTGTTGGATCGGAGGATGAGGGCTAGGGCCATTCCCCCAGAAATGTCCGGGAACTTTATTTATTTTCATTTGTATTTATTTAACTAGGCAAGTCAGTTAAGAATAAATTATTATTTATAATGACGGCCTACCCCAGCTAAACAAAGCTGGATGTCCGTTCAGGCTTCTGGCAGATACCCCTGACACCAGAGAATTGGGTGCTCACATAGTTTATAACACCGTTTGGCGAGTACTGTTTTAACGTTTTGCCATTTGGAATCACTTCCGGTCCTGAGCATTTCCAAAGTAGCAGGTCCCAGATGTTGGATGGGCTGAGTGGAGTCAAAGTCCACGTGGACAACGTGCTTGGACCGGACAGAACAGAACATGGTGTAAGGCTGATAGCAGTTCTGACCAGACCCAGGAGACTGGCCTGACACTCAATGAACAAATGCACCTTTGCACAGTCAGAGGTCATAGTCAAAGGTCTTGTTCTTGGGACACAAAATCAGTGTATCTGGATCAGCGCCATCACAGACATGCCCATTCCCCACCTTCCTAGGCATGGCCACATATGTGGGTAAGTTCCTCCCACAGTTTTCAGATCCACCCCTGAGAGACTTACTAGCCAAAGAGAAGGACTGGTCATGGGGTCACATTCAACAGGTGACGTTTGACAAATCAAAGAAGACATGGCCTCACAGAGAGTGCTGGCCCAGTACTGTCCCCACGCTACGTATCAGCAGATGCATCATCCTTTGGGCTAGGTGTGCTCCTCACACAGATGCAGGACAACATGGTGTCCAATAGCACACATCTAATAAACGCTTAGGTATGTTCAAGTGGAGAATGAGACGTCGGCTATCACATGGGCATGTGATATGCTCAGCCACTACCTTACTGGCCTGCAGTTTAACGACTTGCCTCACAGATTTCTGCGATTTCGCCTCAGATTGCTGAGGTTCACCTAGAAGATGGTGTATGTGCCAGGGAAGGCACAGATCATAGCAGACACACTCTCCAGGGCCCCAATTAAACATCCATTATTAACAGAGGAGGAGCAATGTTTAGAGGGTAAGGTAAAGGTGCCCAGTAAGAGACAGGCTACCTGCATCTCAGACCAAACTGCAACAGATTGCAGAGGAGCAACAGTGAGACTTCATGTTCCGACGGATGGTCCAGGCAGGAGGAACTGCCTCAGCTGCTGACGCCCCTATTGGCTGCACCAAAGAGACTTCCACTGTAATGGAGACCTCCTCATGAAAGGACCACGGATAGTTATCGCAGAGACTATACCAGATACTCTATCCCAGAGACTCTATCCCAGAGACTCTCCCATAGACTCTCCCAGAGACTCTATCCCAGAGACTCTCCCATAGACTCTATCCCAGAGACTCTCCCAGAGTCTCTATCCCAGAAACTCTCCCATAGACTCTATCCCAGAGACTCTCCCAGAGACTCTATTCCAGAGACTCTCCCAGAGACTCTATTCCAGAGACTCTCCCATAGACTCTCCCAGAGACTCTATCCCAGAGACTCTATCCCAGAGACTCTCCCATAGACTCTCCCATAGACTCTATCCCAGAGACTCTCCCAGACTCTCTCTACAGAAATGCTAGATAGAGTGCATGAGGTACACATGGGGATAACCAAATGCAGACTGAGGGCTCAACAGTCGGTGTGGTGGCTGGGTCTGAGTACTTAGAATACCAAGCTGGCGGCCCAGTGTGAGATGTATGCAAAATATCAACCCTGTTATCTTGAACCAATGATGACAACGGAGCTGCTAAAACGCCCATGGCAAATGGTAGGGGCAGATATGTTCTATTGGAAAAAGGACACTTATCTGCTTGTGGTAGATTACTACTCAAGATAAATTTAAATAGCAAAGACACCCATAACCACATCAGCTAATGCTATGAAGGGATTCAAGCACAATGTATTTTCCAGGAAAGGTCCTGGCTACAGAAAACGCTCCCCAGTTCTCCAAGAGCTCCTATTGGCTTCAGAATATGTCTTCACACATGTGACCAGTAGCCCCTACCATGCACAGAGTAATGGTGAGACAGAGAGAGCTGTGAAAACAGTCAAGGGACTTCTGAAAAAGAACAAGGATCCGTACAGGGCTCTGTTAGCTTACAGATTTATATCATTGCATCATGGGTCGTCGCCAGCCCGAGCTCCTGCGCTCCTCATTGCCTGTCTCTCAGGCTCAGCTTAAACAGACTAAGTTAACGCATAGTTCAGACTGTGTCATTTAATGCTTTCATGCTGGATGTGAAGTAGGATGTTACAGACAGTACTACTGTTTCAGGATGTGAAGTAGGTTTTGGCCTTCTAGGGAGTTTTTCCTAGCCACTGTGCTTCTACACCTGCATTGCTTGCTGTTTGGGGTTTTAGGCTGGGTTTCTGTACAGCACTTTGAGATATCAGCTGATGTATGAAGGGCTATATAAATACATTTGATTTGATTTGATTACTGTTTCAGGATGTGAAGTAGCATTGTAAAGACAATAGTAGTGTTTCAGGATGTGAAGTAGCATTGTAAAGACAACACTATTGTTTCAGGATGTGAAGTAGCATTGTAAAGACAATACTACTGTTTCAGGATGTGAATTAGCATTGTAAAGATATTACTACTGTTTCAGGATGTGAAGTAGCATTGTAAAGACAATACTACTGTTTCAGGATGTGAATTAGCATTGTAAAGATATTACTACTGTTTCAGGATGTGAAGTAGCATTGTAAAGACAATAGTAGTGTTTCAGGATGTGAAGTAGCATTGTAAAGACAATAGTAGTGTTTCAGGATGTGAAGTAGCATTGTAAAGACAATAGTAGTGTTTCAGGATGTGAAGTAGCATTGTAAAGACAATAGTAGTGTTTCAGGATGTGAAGTAGCATTGTAAAGACAATAGTAGTGTTTCAGGATGTGAAGTATTTGTATTTATATTTATTATGGATAGATTCTGCCAACGCATCAGCTACTCTTCCTGGGGTCCAGCAAAATTGAGGCAGTTTATACAATTTTAAAAACATTACAATATAATCACATATTTCACAACACACTGTGTGGCCTCAGGCCCCTCCTCCACCACTACCACATATATATATATAACACACTGTGTGGCCTCAGGCCCCTACTCCAACACTACCACATATATATATATAACACACTGTGTGCTCTCAGGCCCCTCCTCCAACACTACCACATATCTACAACACACTGTGTGCCCTCAGGCCCCTCCTCCAACACTACCACATATCTACAACACACTGTGTGCCCTCAGGCCCCTCCTCCACCACTACCACATATATATAACACACTGTGTGCCCTCAGGCCCCTACTCCACCACTACCACATATATATATAACACACTGTGTGCCCTCAGGTCTCTACTCCACCAGTACCACATATATATATAACACACTGTGTGCCCTCAGGTCTCTACTCCACCACTACCACATATATATATAACACACTGTGTGCCCTCAGGTCTCTACTCCACCAGTACCACATATATATATAACACACTGTGTGCCCTCAGGCCCCTCCTCCACCACATATCTACAACACACTGTGTGCCCTCAGGCCCCTACTCCAACACTACCACATATCTACAGTACTAAATCCATGTGTATGCATAGTGTGTATGTTATCGTGTGTGTGTGTGTGTGTGTGTGTGTGTGTGTGTGTGTGTGTGTGTGTGTGTGTGTGTGTGTGTGTGTGTGTGTGTGTGTGTGTGTGTGTGTGTGTGTGTGTGTGTGTGTGTGTGTGTGTGTGTGTGTGTGTGTGTGTGTGTGTGTGTGTAGGACCTGCCTTGTTGATAGTGTTGTTAAGAAGGTAGAAACTAGAGCCTGTAGGACCTACCTTGTTGATCGTGTTGTTAAGAAGGCAGAGCATCACTTTATTATGGACAGACTTCTCCCCATCTTAGCTACTGTTGTATCAATATGTTTTGACCATGACAGTTTACAATCCAGGGTTATTTCAAGCAGTTTAGTCATCTCAACTTGCTCAATTTCCACATGATATATTACAAGATTTAATTGAGGTTTAGGGTTTAGTGAGTGTTTTGTTCCAAATACGATGCTTTTAGTTTTATACATATTTAGGACTAACTTATTCCTTGCCACCCACTCTGAAACTAACTGCAGCTCTTTGTTAAGTGTTGCAGTCATTTGAGTTGCTGTGGTAGCTGACGTGGACAGTGTTGAGTCATCTGCAAACATAGACACTCTGGCTTTCCTCAAAGTCAGTGGCATGTCATTAGAAAATAATTTTAAAAAGCAAGGGGCTTTGTTTAACAGTATAATACTGGTACAGGATGTAAAGTATCATGTTAAAGAGAATACTACTGGTTCAGGATGTAAAGTATCATGTTAAAGAGAATAGTACTGGTTCAGTATGTAAAGTATCATGTTAAAGAGAATACTACTGGTTCAGGATGTAAAGTATCATGTTAAAGAGAATAGTACTGGTTCAGTATGTAAAGTATCATGTTAAAGAGAATACTACTGGTTCAGGATGTAAAGTATCATGTTAAAGAGAATACTACTGGTTCAGGATGTAAAGTATCATGTTAAAGAGAATACTACTGGTTCAGGATGTAAAGTATCATGTTAAAGAGAATACTACTGGTTCAGGATGTAAAGTATCATGTTAAAGAGAATAGTACTGGTTCAGTATGTAAAGTATCATGTTAAAGAGAATACTACTGGTTCAGGATGTAAAGTATCATGTTAAAGAGAATACTACTGGTTCAGGATGTAAAGTATCATGTTAAAGAGAATAGTACTGGTTCAGGATGTAAAGTATCATGTTAAAGAGAATACTACTGGTTCAGGATGTAAAGTATCATGTTAAAGAGAATAGTACTGGTTCAGGATGTAAAGTATCATGTTAAAGAGAATAGTACTGGTTCAGGATGTAAAGTATCATGTTAAAGAGAATACTACTGGTTCAGGATGTAAAGTATCATGTTAAAGAGAATACTACTGGTTCAGGATGTAAAGTATCATGTTAAAGAGAATACTACTGGTTTCCAAATTGCAGTTTAGTCATGGTTGTGGATGGTGAATTATTGTTCCTTGGAGAGGGGGAGATGTAGTAGGATGGCCCTTGAACCTATGTTTGACATGAGCAGACCAGGCTAGTAAACATGCTGAAGCTAGAACCTTGTTGTCGTGCCTCCTTATTTTAGATAATACTACAGTACACATCCCATCCTAGTAGCCAGCCTGTACATGCCACCTCACAAATGCAGATATGCAGTGTGTTTATGTCATTTTACAGCTAGCTAGCTACTTCGCATGCTGATATAGACAATGGTATTATTGTGTGCAGCTACATTTGCTAACTAGATACCTATCTAGCTAGCCATCCAGCCCAGGGAGAGAGTACACTCATTCTTTCTCCCTTAAGAATTTATAAGCATTCAGAGATGGTCCCCTCCCAGCTGAGCGCCACCACTAAGTGGTAGAAGTCTAATGAGTCTAGAAGTCTGATAAAAAGGCAGCCCAGACCAGACCATGGTGATTAACAGGGTGTGATATCTTATCTCACTCCCACTGGTCTTTCAGGAACTATGATCAGCTTAAAACATGTACTGTATGGCCATTACTCATCAGCTCTTTTACAGGGTCTCACTAAAGCAAAGAATGACAGAGAATTTTGAGGATAGGGTTATATGAGACATACAATGACAAGTATTAAGAAGGAGGGGTTGAGGAGGAGAATCTGGAGTGGACTGAGTTGAAACATCCAGGCATGGTTGATTTAGAAATATCATGAAATAAACAGAGTTGAATCACTTCCTATTGGATAAACTCTTAGCAGATAGATTGGAATTTGTTTATAGGAAGTGAGACTTTAAGATGAGGGCGTTGAAACCCCAACATGAAGTCAACGAGCAGCAGCGCTGCAGAGAAACACAGCCCACGCTAGGTATCAGAACCTAAAGCAACACAAGTCAACAGAGAGAAACTGATTGAGATAAGGGCTTGTACAGAGGAGCATTAGGACAGGAAGCAGCCATTTTAAACCTCCTTGTTATCACAGCTGCACAGTTGTCAGATCCAAGATCACATTTTGACCCTGCCATCCCCAAATGAAAATGAGAAAATAAGAAAACATATTTTTTAAACTTCATTTTAAGAAGAACATTTAAAAGATTTTTGACTTTTCATGGAAAGAAAGAACCAAGAGTTGGATTGAACAAGAAAACAACACCGTGCTGCTCACACACATCTTTTACGTTTTATTGTAATCGTTAACATTTTTTTTCCATAACCAATTAAAGCATGCGTCTCTGTTGATTAATTGGTTGGATGGCGATGGAAGGCGGGACTTCTTCAGCATTCGGTTGGGGTTTGGTTGAGAGAGTTCATGGTTAATAAGAGTGTTGCTATGGTCTCTAAGCTTGTTGCCTAGTAATTTGTAACTCAGCATCCAATCAGTGCTTTATGATCTTCCCATCTGTCAGTGTGGATTCTTTTCCATATTGCTCGCTGAATGATGCAGATCCGAGGATTAAACTTCTGAACTGATTTACAACACAATACTTACATGGCTACATGTGTCTCCACTTCCCATGTAAAATGGTGGATGTAAGATTATGAATCGTAGTCTTTAATGTGTCCTTTTGAAACAGATGCAGGCTGAATCGTCTACCTCTAACACCCTCAAACTCAACTCTGGACCTCGAAGCCGCTTCCACTGCATTGTTTCGTGCTTCCCCTCTAATCAGGGACTGATTTAGACCTGGTGGGTGAAGTTAAATATCAGGTGGAACATAAGAGCAGCAGACTCTGGACCTTGTAGGGTTGAAGGGTTGAATACCCCATCAAGAAGGTAGAAATAACACGTGGAGATGGGAATCAGAGAAATTATATTTTCTGCCATTCACGAGAAGTAGATTAACGTAAGCAGTTTGTTCTACAGTGGGTTAGTACCAACAGAAAGCTTTTAGGGAACAGTTTCTAAAATGCAAAGTGAAATACAAGTCCATCAGCCAGTTGTGAATTTCTATGGACACTTTTCTCTGAATCCGAACTTGAGGAAATAATGTGTAACTCACTTACCCTAAAATACCCTAACCCTAACCCCAACCCTAAAACACACTAACCCTAACCCCAACCCTAAAACACACTAACCCTAACCCCAACCCTAAAACACACTAACCCTAAACCCAACCCTAAAACACACTAACCCTAACCCCAACCCTAAAACACACTAACCCTAACCCCAACCCTAAAACACACTAACCCTAACCCCAACCCTAAAACACACTAACCCTAACCCCAACCCTAAAACACACTAACCCTAACCCCAACCCTAAAACACACTAACCCTAAAACACACTAACCCTAACCCCAACCCTAAAACACACTAACCCTAAAACACACAACCCTAACCCCAACCCTAAAATACACTAACCCTAACCCCAACCCTAAAACACACTAACCCCAACCCCAACCCTAAAACACACTAACCCTAACCCCAACCCTAAAACACACTAACCCTAACCCCAACCCTAAAACACACTAACAACAACCCCAACCCTAAAACACACTAACCCTAACCCCAACCCTAACCCTAAAACACACTAACCCTAACCCCAACCCTAAAACACACTAACCCCAACCCTAAAACACACTAACCCTAACCCCAACCCTAAAACACACTAACCCTAAACCCAACCCTAAAACACACTAACCCTAACCCCAACCCTAAAACACACTAACCCTAACCCCAACCCTAAAACACACTAACCCTAACCCCAACCCTAAAACACACTAACCCTAACCCCAACCCTAAAACACACTAACCCTAAAATACACTAACCCTAAAACACACTAACCCTAACCCCAACCCTAAAACACACTAACCCTAACCCCAACCCTAAAATACACTAACCCTAACCCCAACCCTAAAACACACTAACCCTAAAACACACTAACCCTAACCCCAACACTAAAATACACTAACCCTAACCCCAACCCCAACCCTAAAACACACTAACCCTAACCCCAACCCTAAAAACACTAACCCTAACCCCAACCCCAACCCTAAAACACACTAACCCTAACCCCAACCCTAAAACACACTAACCCTAACCCAACCATAAAACCCCTAACCCTAAAACACACTAACCCTAAAAACCCAACCCTAAAACACACTAACCCTAACCCCAACCCTAAAATAAACTAACCCTAACCCCAACCTAAAACACACTAACCCTAAAACACACTAACCCTAAAACACACTAACCCTAAAACACACTAACCCTAAAACACACTAACCCTAACCCCAACCCTAAAATAAACTAACCCTAACCCCAACCCTAAAACACACTAACCCTAAAACACACTAACCTAAAATACACTAACCCTAACCCCAACCCTAAAACACACTAACCCTAACCCCAACCCTAAAACACACTAACCCTAACCCCAACCCTAAAACACACTAACCCTAACCCCAACCCTAAAACACACTAACCCTAACCCCAACCTAAAACACACTAACCCTAACCCCAACCCTAAAACACACTAACCCTAACCCCAACCCTAAAACACACTAACCCTAAAATACACTAACCCTAACCCTAAAACACACTAACCCTAAAATACACTAACCCTAACCCCAACCCTAAAATACACTAACCCTAACCCCAACACTAAAACACACTAACCCCAACCCTAAAATACACTAACCCTAACCCCAACACTAAAATACACTAACCCTAACCCCAACACTAAAATACACTAACCCTAACCCCAACCCCAACCCTAAAACACACTAACCCTAACCCCAACCCTAAAACACACTAACCCTAACCCCAACCCTAAAACACACTAACCCTAAAATACACTAACCCTAAAACACACTAACCCTAAAACACACTAACCCTAACCCCAACCCTAAAACACACTAACCCTAACCCCAACCCTAAAATACACTAACCCTAACCCCAACCCTAAAACACACTAACCCTAAAACACACTAACCCTAACCCCAACACTAAAATACACTAACCCTAACCCCAACCCCAACCCTAAAACACACTAACCCTAACCCCAACCCTAAAATACACTAACCCTAACCCCAACACTAAAATACACTAACCCTAACCCCAACCCCAACCCTAAAACACACTAACCCTAACCCCAACCCTAAAACACACTAACCCTAACCCCAACCATAAAACACACTAACCCTAAAACACACTAACCCTAAAACACACTAACCCTAAAACACACTAACCCTAACCCCAACCCTAAAATACACTAACCCTAACCCCAACCCTAAAACACACTAAACCTAACCCCAACCCTAAAACACACTAACCCTAACCCCAACCCTAAAACACACTAACCCTAACCCCAACCCTAAAACACACTAACCCTAACCCCAACCCTAAAACACACTAACCCTAACCCCAACCCTAAAACACACTAACCCTAACCCCAACCCTAAAACACACTAACCCTAAAATACACTAACCCTAACCCTAAAACACACTAACCCTAAAATACACTAACCCTAACCCCAACCCTAAAATACACTAACCCTAACCCCAACACTAAAACACACTAACCCCAACCCTAAAATACACTAACCCTAACCCCAACACTAAAATACACTAACCCTAACCCCAACCCCAACCCTAAAACACACTAACCCTAACCCCAACCCTAAAACACACTAACCCTAACCCCAACCCTAAAACACACTAACCCTAAAACACACTAACCCTAACCCCAACCCTAAAACACACTAACCCTAAAACACACTAACCCTAACCCCAACCCTAAAATACACTAACCCTAACCCCAACCCTAAAACACACTAACCCCAACCCCAACCCTAAAACACACTAACCCTAACCCCAACCCTAAAACACACTAACCCTAACCCCAACCCTAAAACACACTAACAACAACCCCAACCCTAAGACACACTAACCCTAACCCCAACCCCAACCCTAAAACACACTAACCCTAACCCCAACCCTAAAACACACTAACCCCAACCCCAACCCTAAAACACACTAACCCTAACCCCAACCCTAAAACACACTAACCCTAACCCCAACCCTAAAACACACTAACCCTAACCCCAACCCTAAAACACACTAACCCTAACCCCAACCCTAAAACACACTAACCCTAAAATACACTAACCCTAACCCTAAAACACACTAACCCTAAAATACACTAACCCTAACCCCAACCCTAAAATACACTAACCCTAACCCCAACACTAAAACACACTAACCCCAACCCTAAAATACACTAACCCTAACCCCAACACTAAAATACACTAACCCTAACCCCAACCCCAACCCTAAAACACACTAACCCTAACCCCAACCCTAAAACACACTAACCCTAACCCCAACCCTAAAACACACTAACCCTAAAACACACTAACCCTAACCCCAACCCTAAAACACACTAACCCTAAAACACACTAACCCTAACCCCAACCCTAAAACACACTAACCCTAAAACACACTAACCCTAACCCCAACCCTAAAATACACTAACCCTAACCCCAACCCTAAAACACACTAACCCCAACCCCAACCCTAAAACACACTAACCCTAACCCCAACCCTAAAACACACTAACCCTAACCCCAACCCTAAAACACACTAACAACAACCCCAACCCTAAAACACACTAACCCTAACCCCAACCCTAACCCTAAAACACACTAACCCTAACCCCAACCCTAAAACACACTAACCCCAACCCTAAAACACACTAACCCCAACCCCAACCCTAAAACACACTAACCCTAACCCCAACCCTAAAACACACTAACCCTAAAACACACTAACCCTAAAACACACTAACCCTAACCCCAACCCTAAAACACACTAACACTAACCCTAAAATATAGAAACCCTAACCCTAAAATATAGAAACCCTAACCCCAACCCCAACCCTAAAATACACTAACCCTAACCCCAACCCTAAAATACACTAACCCTAACCCCAACCCTAAAACACACTAACCCTAACCCCAACCCTAAAACACACTAACACTAACCCCAACCCTAAAACACACTAACCCTAACCCCAACCCTAAAATACACTAACCCTAACCCCAACCCTAAAACACACTAACCCTAAAACACACTAACCCTAACCCCAACACTAAAATACACTAACCCTAACCCCAACCCCAACCCTAAAACACACTAACCCTAACCCCAACCCTAAAATACACTAACCCTAACCCCAACACTAAAATACACTAACCCTAACCCCAACCCCAACCCTAAAACACACTAACCCTAACCCCAACCCTAAAACACACTAACCCTAACCCCAACCATAAAACACACTAACCCTAAAACACACTAACCCTAAAACACACTAACCCTAAAACACACTAACCCTAACCCCAACCCTAAAATACACTAACCCTAACCCCAACCCTAAAATACACTAACCCTAACCCCAACCCTAAAACACACTAACCCTAACCCCAACCCTAAAATACACTAACCCTAACCCCAACCCTAAAATACACTAACCCTAACCCCAAACCTAAAATACACTAACCCTAACCCCAATCCTAAACCACACTAACCCTAACCCCAACCCTAAAACACACTAACCCTAAAATACACTAACCCTAACCCTAAAACACACTAACCCTAAAATACACTAACCCTAACCCCAACCCTAAAATACACTAACCCTAACCCCAACACTAAAACACACTAACCCCAACCCTAAAATACACTAACCCTAACCCCAACCCCAACCCTAAAACACACTAACCCTAACCCCAACCCTAAAACACACTAACCCTAACCCCAACCCTAAAACACACTAACCCTAAAACACACTAACCCTAACCCCAACCCTAAAACACATGAACCCTAAAACACACTAACCCTAACCCCAACCCTAAAACACACTAACCCTAAAACACACTAACCCTAACCCCAACCCTAAAATACACTAACCCTAACCCCAACCCTAAAACACACTAACCCCAACCCCAACCCTAAAACACACTAACCCTAACCCCAACCCTAAAACACACTAACCCTAACCCCAACCCTAAAACACACTAACCCCAACCCCAACCCTAAAACACACTAACCCTAACCCCAACCCCAACCCTAAAACACACTAACCCTAACCCCAACCCTCAAACACACTAACCCCAACCCTAAAACACACTAACCCCAACCCCAACCGTAAAACACACTAACCCTAACCCCAACCCTAAAACACACTAACCCTAACCCCAACCCTAAAACACACTAACCCTAACCCCAACCCTAAAACACACTAACCCTAAAACACACTAACCCTAACCCCAACCCTAAAACACACTAACCCTAAAACACACTAACCCTAACCCCAACACTAAAACACACTAACCCCAACCCTAAAATACACTAACCCTAACCCCAACCCCAACCCTAAAACACACTAACCCTAACCCCAACCCTAAAACACACTAACCCTAACCCCAACCCTAAAACACACTAACCCTAAAACACACTAACCCTAACCCCAACCCTAAAACACACTAACCCTAAAACACACTAACCCTAACCCCAACCCTAAAATACACTAATCCTAACCCCAACCCTAAAACACACTAACCCCAACCCCAACCCTAAAACACACTAACCCTAACCCCAACCCTAAAACACACTAACACTAACCCTAACCCTAAAATATAGAAACCCTAACCCTAAAATATAGAAACCCTAACCCCAACCCCAACCCTAAAATACACTAACCCTAACCCCAACCCTAAAATACACTAACCCTAACCCCAACCCTAAAACACACTAACCCTAACCCCAACCCTAAAACACACTAACCCTAACCCCAACCCTAAAACACACTAACCCTAACCCCAACCCTAAAACACACTAACCCTAACCCCAACCCTAAAATACACTAACCCTAACCCCAACCCTAAAACACACTAACCCTAAAACACACTAACCCTAACCCCAACACTAAAATACACTAACCCTAACCCCAACCCCAACCCTAAAACACACTAACCCTAACCCCAACCTAAAATACACTAACCCTAACCCCAACACTAAAATACACTAACCCTAACCCCAACCCCAACCCTAAAACACACTAACCCTAACCCCAACCCTAAAACAGACTAACCCTAACCCCAACCATAAAACACACTAACCCTAAAACACACTAACCCTAAAACACACTAACCCTAATCCCAACCCTAAAATACACTAACCCTAACCCCAACCCTAAAACACACTAACCCTAAAACACACTAACCCTAAAATACACTAACCCTAACCCCAACCCTAAAACACACTAACCCTAACCCCAACCCTAAAACACACTAACCCTAACCCCAACCCTAAAACACACTAACCCTAACCCCAACCCTAAAATACACTAACCCTAACCCCAACCCTAAAATACACTAACCCTAACCCCAAACCTAAAATACACTAACCCTAACCCCAACCCTAAAACACACTAACCCTAACCCCAACCCTAAAACACACTAACCCTAAAATACACTAACCCTAACCCTAAAACACACTAACCCTAAAATACACTAACCCTAACCCCAACCCTAAAATACACTAACCCTAACCCCAACACTAAAATACACTAACCCTAACCCCAACCCCAACCCTAAAACACACTAACCCTAACCCCAACCCTAAAACACACTAACCCTAACCCCAACCCTAAAACACACTAACCCTAAAACACACTAACCCTAACCCCAACCCTAAAACACACTAACCCTAAAACACACTAACCCTAACCCCAACCCTAAAACACACTAACCCTAAAACACACTAACCCTAACCCCAACCCTAAAATACACTAACCCTAACCCCAACCCTAAAACACACTAACCCCAACCCCAACCCTAAAACACACTAACCCTAACCCCAACCCTAAAACACACTAACCCTAACCCCAACCCTAAAACACACTAACCCTAAAACACACTAACCCTAACCCCAACCCTAAAACACACTAACCCTAAAACACACTAACCCTAACCCCAACACTAAAACACACTAACCCCAACCCTAAAATACACTAACCCTAACCCCAACCCCAACCCTAAAACACACTAACCCTAACCCCAACCCTAAAACACACTAACCCTAACCCCAACCCTAAAACACACTAACCCTAAAACACACTAACCCTAACCCCAACCCTAAAACACACTAACCCTAAAACACACTAACCCTAACCCCAACCCTAAAATACACTAATCCTAACCCCAACCCTAAAACACACTAACCCCAACCCCAACCCTAAAACACACTAACCCTAACCCCAACCCTAAAACACACTAACACTAACCCTAACCCTAAAATATAGAAACCCTAACCCTAAAATATAGAAACCCTAACCCCAACCCTAAAATACACTAACCCTAACCCCAACCCTAAAATACACTAACCCTAACCCCAACCCTAAAACACACTAACCCTAACCCCAACCCTAAAACACACTAACCCTAACCCCAACCCTAAAACACACTAACCCTAACCCCAACCCTAAAACACACTAACCCTAACCCCAACCCTAAAATACACTAACCCTAACCCCAACCCTAAAACACACTAACCCTAAAACACACTAACCCTAACCCCAACACTAAAATACACTAACCCTAACCCCAACCCCAACCCTAAAACACACTAACCCTAACCCCAACCCTAAAATACACTAACCCTAACCCCAACACTAAAATACACTAACCCTAACCCCAACCCCAACCCTAAAACACACTAACCCTAACCCCAACCCTAAAACAGACTAACCCTAACCCCAACCATAAAACACACTAACCCTAAAACACACTAACCCTAAAACACACTAACCCTAATCCCAACCCTAAAATACACTAACCCTAACCCCAACCCTAAAACACACTAACCCTAAAACCACAACCCTAAAATACACTAACCCTAACCCCAACCCTAAAACACACTAACCCTAACCCCAACCCTAAAACACACTAACCCTAACCCCAACCCTAAAACACACTAACCCTAACCCCAACCCTAAAATACACTAACCCTAACCCCAACCCTAAAATACACTAACCCTAACCCCAAACCTAAAATACACTAACCCTAACCCCAACCCTAAAACACACTAACCCTAACCCCAACCCTAAAACACACTAACCCTAAAATACACTAACCCTAACCCTAAAACACACTAACCCTAAAATACACTAACCCTAACCCCAACCCTAAAATACACTAACCCTAACCCCAACACTAAAACACACTAACCCCAACCCTAAAATACACTAACCCTAACCCCAACACTAAAATACACTAACCCTAACCCCAACCCCAACCCTAAAACACACTAACCCTAACCCCAACCCTAAAACACACTAACCCTAACCCCAACCCTAAAACACACTAACCCTAAAACACACTAACCCTAAAAACCCTAAAACACACTAACCCTAAAACACACTAACCCTAACCCCAACCCTAAAACACACTAACCCTAAAACACACTAACCCTAACCCCAACCCTAAAATACACTAACCCTAACCCCAACCCTAAAACACACTAACCCCAACCCCAACCCTAAAACACACTAACCCTAACCCCAACCCTAAAACACACTAACCTTAACCCCAACCCTAAAACACACTAACCCCAACCCCAACCCTAAAACACACTAACCCTAACCCCAACCCCAACCCTAAAACACACTAACCCTAACCCCAACCCTAAATCACACTAACCCCAACCCTAAAACACACTAACCCCAACCCCAACCCTAAAACACACTAACCCTAACCCCAACCCTAAAACACATTAACCCTAAAACACACTAACCCTAAAACACACTAACCCTAACCCAAACCCTAAAACACACTAACACTAACCCTAACCCTAAAATATAGAAACCCTAACCCTAAAATATAGAAACCCTAACCCCAACCCCAACCCTAAAATACACTAACCCTAACCCCAACCCTAAAACACACTAACCCTAACCCCAACCCTAAAACACACTAACCCTAACCCCAACCCTAAAACACACTAACCCTAAAACACACTAACCCTAAAACACACTAACCCTAACCCCAACCCTAAAACACACTAACCCTAATCCCAACCCTAAAACACACTAACCCTAACCCCAACCCTAAAACACACTAACCCCAACCCCAACCCTAAAACACACTAACCCTAACCCCAACCCCAACCCTAAAACACACTAACCCTAACCCCAACCCTAAAACACACTAACCCCAACCCCAACCCTAAAACACACTAACCCCAACCCCAACCCTAAAACACACTAACCCTAACCCCAACCCTAAAACACACTAACCCTAAAACACACTAACCCTAAAACACACTAACCCTAACCCCAACCCTAAAACACACTAACACTAACCCTAACCCTAAAATATAGAAACCCTAACCCTAAAATATAGAAACCCTAACCCCAACCCCAACCCTAAAATACACTAACCCTAACCCCAACCCTAAAATACACTAACCCTAACCCCAACCCAAAAATACACTAACCCTAACCCCAACCCTAAAATACACTAACCCCAACCCCAACCCTAAAATACACTAACCCTAACCCCAACCCTAAAATACACTAACCCTAACCCTAACCCTAACCCTAACCCTAACCCTAACCCCAACCCTAAAACACACTAACCCTAAAACACACTAACCCTAAAACACACTAACCCTAACCCCAACCCTAAAACACACTAACCCTAATCCCAACCCTAAAACACACTAACCCTAACCCCAACCCTAAAACACACTAACCCCAACCCCAACCCTAAAACACACTAACCCTAACCCCAACCCCAACCCTAAAACACACTAACCCTAACCCCAACCCTAAAACACACTAACCCCAACCCCAACCCTAAAACACACTAACCCCAACCCCAACCCTAAAACACACTAACCCTAACCCCAACCCTAAAACACACTAACCCTAAAACACACTAACCCTAAAACACACTAACCCTAACCCCAACCCTAAAACACACTAACACTAACCCTAACCCTAAAATATAGAAACCCTAACCCTAAAATATAGAAACCCTAACCCCAACCCCAACCCTAAAATACACTAACCCTAACCCCAACCCTAAAATACACTAACCCTAACCCCAACCCTAAAATACACTAACCCTAACCCCAACCCTAAAATACACTAACCCTAACCCCAACCCTAAAATACACTAACCCTAACCCCAACCCTAAAATACACTAACCCTAACCCCAACCCTAAAATACATTAACCCTAACCCCAACCCCAAAATACACTAACCCTAACCCCAACCCTAAAATACACTAACCCTAACCCCAACCCTAAAACACACTAACCCTAACCCCAACCCTAAAACACACTAACCCTAACCCCAACCCTAAAACACACTAACCCTAACCCCAACCCTAAAATACACTAACCCTAACCCCAACCCTAAAACACACTAACCCTAACTCTAAAATATAGAAACCCAAACCCTAAAATATAGAAACCTCAACCCTAAAATATACAAACCCCAACCCTAAAATTCCCTAACCCTAACCCCAAACCTAAAATACACTAACCCTAACCCCAACCCTAAAATTCCCTAACCCTAACCCCAAACCTAAAATATACAAACCCCAACCCTAAAATATACAAACCCCAACCCTAAAATATACAAACCACAACCCTAAAATATACAAACCCAAACCCTAAAATATACAAACCCAAACCCTAAAATATACAAACCCCAACCCTAAAATATACAAACCCAAACCCTAAAATATACAAACCCCAACCCTAAAATATAGAAACCCCAACCCTAAAATATACAAACCCAAACCCTAAAATATACAAACCCAAACCCTAAAATATACAAACCCCAACCCTAAAATATACAAACCCAAACCCTGAAATATACAAACCCCAACCCTAAAATATACAAACCCAAACCCTAAAATCTGCATGGATGTCATATTAGGAATCATCCCTTGGTGGTTTTGTATGGACCAGTCTGAACAACGAACATAGTATTGCCTTTCACAATGATTTAATAAATAGGAACCATTGGGAAAGAATGACTGAAATGAGACTCTCTTCAAATGAAAGCCCTCCTCATTAACCTTATCTAATCAAACAATCCACATAGCTGACTTGAAAGAAAACAATTTATTTGAAGCTATTAATGTACTGCCTGCCCAGGGACTAAATCATGACATTTCTCCAGAACTGCTGTATTTCAGCTCGGTCTGATCTGAGAGAGGCGCTCTCAGAATAATGTAATGCATGAAACTAGTCCCGAAATGTCAGAGTTACAACATCTGTTACTGCACACATTGCCGCAGGAAGTAGGGGCACTGAAGCAGGAAGTAGGGGCACTGAAGGTGCTGCAGCACCCCCTCATAAATGTAAATAATGTTTCCAAAATGATGTATTTACTCCTGTCTGAACACAGACTGAATTTGGGCAGCACACACACCAAATATCAAACATATTCTTGCATTTTGGTCAAATATTATCCATAGAACCCAGCTAGCACATAACGTTCTGAGAACCATCCCTTCTAACACATAACGTTCTGAGAACCATCCCTTCTAACACATAACGTTCTGAGAACCATCCCAGCTATCACATAAAGTTCTGAGAACCATCCCATCTCGCACATAACGTTCTGAGTACCATCCCAGCTAGCACATAATGTTCTGAGTACCATCCCAGTTAGCACATAATGTTCTGAGAACCATCCCAGTTTGCACATAATGTTCTGAGAACCATCCCAGTTAGCACATATTGTTCTGAGAACCATCCTAGTTAGCACATAATGTTCTGAGAACCATCCCAGTTAGCACATAACGTTCTGAGAACCATCCCAGTTAGCACATAATGTTCTGAGTACCATCCCAGTTAGCACATAATGTTCTGAGAACCATCCCAGTTAGCACATAATGTTCTGAGTACCATCCCAGTTAGCACATAATGTTCTGAGTACCATCCCAGTTAGCACATAATGTTCTGAGAACCATCCCAGTTAGCACACAACGTTCTGAGAACCATCCCAGTTAGCACATAATGTTCTGAGAACCATCCCAGTTAGCACATAATTTTCTGAGAACCATCCCTTCTTACACATAACGTTCTGAGAACCATATGTTGCTTAGATCTTGGTGAGAGCATGATTATCTCATGGTTATTTTGCATACAACCTTCCCGTAACCATTCCTTCAGGTTTCCTCATCGTTTGATGTAAATTCACGTTCTCTAAATGTTCCCGGGAACTTTAAGAAACAACGTTCTTCTGTGGGAATCCCAGCACTTCAGAATAACATTTTCTACAGGTTCCCTCGTGGTTAAATTTAGAGTCCTGTTCTCAGAACGTTAAAACAACTTTCCATTAAAAACCACAAGAAAAAAATTGTAACGTTCAAATAACGTTCTATGAATGTTATTTAAAACCTCTTAAAGCTATGGGGCAGAATTTTCACTTTTGGATAAATAGCGTGCCCAATTTCAACTTCCTGCTACTCATGCCAAGAATATAAGATATGCATACTATTCATATATTTGGATAGAAAACACTCTGAAGTTTCTAAAACTGTTTGAATCATGTCTGTGATGATAACAGAACTTATATAGCAGGCAAAACCCAGAGGACTAACTGTTCAGATTTTTTTATTTTTTTCCCCCTCTCTGTTCCCTATATTGTCTTTGCCATTGGATATTTAATAGGAACCTATTAACAGTTCCTACCCCTTCCACTGGATGTCGCCAGTCTTTGGAATATGGTTGAGGTTGGAGCTGGGGACACTTTTGTGAGTTGCGCAAGACTTGAAAAGCAGTGCAGGTTTGTTTTCTTTCCTGTATTGAATACAGATTGCCCCGTCTACAATTTGATCAATTATTAACATTTAAAAATACCTAACGTTGTATTACAAAAGTAGTTTGGAATTTTTGCCAAAGTTTATAGGCAACTTTTGAAATATTTTGTAGTGACGTTGCATTTTTGTAAGCTGTTTTTTGCTGGATCAAATGCGCTTTATAAATGGACATTTTCGATATATATGGACTGAATTAATCGAACAAAAGGACCAATTGTGATGTTTCTGGGACATATTGGAGTGCCAACAAAAGAAGCTCTTCAAGGGTAATGTATGTTTTATATTTGATTTCAGCATTTTGTGTAGTGCCTGCTATACCAACTTATTTGTTTACTGCTGGTGCAGATGGTGCAGGCTATCAGATAATAGCTTCTTATGCTTTCGCCGAAAAGCATTTTTTAAATCTGACATGTTGGCTGGATTCACAACGAGTGTAGCTTTAATTGAGTATCTTGTGTGTGATTTAACGAAAGTTTGAATTTTATAGCATTTTATTTGAATCTGGCGCTCTGCATTTCCCTTGGCAATTGGCCAGTTGAGACGCTAGCGTCTCCCCTATCCATAAGAGGTTTTAAAAACATACATTCCGTTCTCAGAATCAACTAAACTCTCTCATTTCATCTATCTTGTTAAAGTGTGTTTCAGGTGTGTTGGCCTCGCCCACTGATTGGCCACATCATATCTTAATGAGTGCTTGTTTCCTTTGAAGTAGTGTCTGTTTGAATAGACTAAATAACAAAATAACAACATCCTGTGGAGCACTGGACTAATTCCACGGACAGAGAGAAGAAGATCACAGATGTGAATCTCACTGATGCCGTGTTACTATAAAATAATACATGTGTTTACATGATTAACGATGAAGCAAATGAATGACTGTGACAGCTAACCTAAGCTAGCAGTGTTATTAATCTTAATTATCTTATTGAAACATGTTCTCAGACTGTATTCACCTTCAAATAACTTTTCTTTTTTTTTGTTCTAAGAACTTGAATAAAACTTCCCAGAATAACCTCTTGTTGAACCACAGAAAAACTTTCTCAGAACCTCCCTGCAACATAAACATTTACATTCCCCCCCCCCCCAAAAAAGGCAAAATGTTCACTTCCACTCTCAGAACTTAAAAAAAAATGTTTCAACGTCCTGTTAGGACAAATGATAAATAATGGATAAATAATGGATAAATAAATAACGTTGGGAAATGTATGCCTTCATTCCCAGAACCAATGGGAAACCAAACCCCCTCCAAGCACCCCCAACACAAAACATCTTCCAAAATAAAATAAATGTTTATTTGTCACAAGTGCCGAGTACAGCAGTAGACCTAACCATGAAAAGCTTTACTTTACAAGCCATTAACAATGCAGAGTAAGAGAATATCTGCTAAATTAACTTGTCATGTTTTGTCATTTATTATCTTGTCTTGTCCCTGTGCTTCCCATTCTATTCGTTTCCCTCTGCTGGTCTTATTAGGTTCTTTCCCTCTTCCTATCCCTCTCTCTCCCCCTCCCTCTCTCACTCTCTCGCTCTCTCTTCTCTCTATCGTTCCGTTCCTGCTCCCAGCTGTTCCTATTCCCCTAATCAATCATTTAGTCTTCCCACACCTGTTCCCGATCCTTTCCCCTGATTAGAGTCCCTATTTCTTCCTTTGTGTTCCGTTCCTGTCCTGTCGGTTCCTTGTCTAGAATTCACCGTGCTGTGTTTGTGTATCGCCCTGTCGTGTCGTGTTTTCCTCAGATGCTGCGTGGTGAGCAGGTGTCTGAGTCTGTCTGGTTCAAGTGCCTTCCCGAGGCAACCTGCTGTTCACCTGCTGTTCAAGATCGAGTCTCCAGTTTGTCCTCGTCATTTCGAGTGAAAGTTGTGTTTTTTGTTTGTATTTACTTTACTGGATTAAAGACTCTGTTTTCGCCAAGTCGCTTTTGGGTCCTCTTTCACCTGCATGACATAACTAAAGTTTTTTTTAAAGTAACACATTAAAATAACAATAGCGAGGTTCAGAGTCAATGTGCGGGGATACAGGTTAGTCCAGGTAATTGATGTCATGTACATGTAGGTAGAGGTGAAGATTGTTCACACACTGTACATATATTTCTGTTGTGTTATTGACTGTATGTTTGTTAATCCCATGTGTGACTCTGTGTTGTTGTCTGTTCACACTGCTTTGATATTTCTTGGCCAGGTCACAGTTGTAAAAGAGAACTTGTTCTCAACTGGCCAACTGGTTAAATAAAGGTGTTCTCAACTAGCCTACCTGGTTAAATAAAGGTGTTCTCAACTAGCCTACCTGGTTAAATAAAGGTGTTCTCAACTAGCCTACCTGGTTAAATAAAGGTGTTCTCAACTAGCCTACCTGGTTAAATAAAGGTGTTCTCAACTGGCCTACCTGGTTAAATAAAGGTGTTCTCAACTAGCCTACCTGGTTAAATAAAGGTGTTCTCATCTAGCCTACCTGGTTAAATAAAGGTGTTCTCATCTAGCCTACCTGGTTAAATAAAGGTGTTCTCAACTAGCCAACCTGGTTAAATAAAGGTGTTCTCAACTAGCCAACCTGGTTAAATAAAGGTGTTCTCAACTAGCCAACCTGGATAAATAAAGGTGTTCTCAACTAGCCTACCTGGTTGAATAAAGGTGTTCTCAACTAGCCTACCTGGTTGAATAAAGGTGTTCTCAACTAGCCTACCTGGTTAAATAAAGGTGTTCTCAACTAGCCTACCTGGTTAAATAAAGGTGTTCTCAACTAGCCTACCTGGTTAAATAAAGGTGTTCTCAACTAGCCTACCTGGTTAAATAAAGGTGTTCTCAACTGGCCTACCTGGTTAAATAAAGGTGTTCTCAACTAGCCTACCTGGTTGAATAAAGGTGATCTCAACTAGCCAACCTGGTTAAATAAAGGTGTTCTCAACTGGCCTACCTGGTTAAATAAAGGTGTTCTCAACTGGCCAACCTGGTCAAATAAAGGTGTTCTCAACTAGCCTACCTGCTAAAATAAAGGTGTTCTCAACTAGCCTACCTGGTTAAATAAAGGTGTTCTCAACTAGCCTACCTGGTTAAATAAAGGTGTTCTCAACTAGCCTACCTGGTTAAATAAAGGTGTTCTCAACTGGCCAACTGGTTGAATAAAGGTGTTCTCAACTGGCCTACCTGGTTAAATAAAGGTGTTCTCAACTAGCCAACTGGTTGAATAAAGATGAAATAAAATAAAAAACAGAGAATAAAAAGAGACTATACGCAGATAATAGACAGTGAGTGACAGCAGCGTTAAAAGAGAGGGTATATGTAAATAGCCTGGGTAACCAATGATCAGGGTGCAGGGTAGCCTAGTGGTTAGAGTGGTGGACTCTTAACCAAAAGGTTGCAAGTTCAAATCCCTGATCTGACAAGGTACAAATCTGTCTTAACCAAAAGGTTGCAAGTTCAAATCCCTGAGCTGACAAGGTACAAATCTGTCGTTCTGCCCCTAAAAAGGCAGTTAATCCACTGTTCCTAGGCTGTCATTGAAAATAAAAATTTGTTCTTAACAGACTTGCCTAGTTAAATAAATTAACTGTTCATTGGTCTTATGGCTTTTGGGGGTAGAAGCTGTTCAGGATCTTTTTGGACCGAGACTTGGTGCTACGGTACCGCTTGCCGTGCGGTGGCGCAGAGAGAATTCTGTGACTCCTGCCGGCTATGACTGCACAACAGATTCCTTGCGTGACCCTAACAGCATACCAGTGAGGCGTTGACAATATGATAATGTTCCTATCACACTCTTCATAATGTGAGAGAGCTGAATTGGAGGTTCGTTCAGTCATTATTACTCCACTTTAACCCTCGTCTTTGTAGTTTGTTTAGGTCACGATGTATCTCTGTTGTTGTTGTGAAACCAATGACATGTACGAGAGGGGAACAAAGATGGAGGTCACAGACCCTATCAGGTTGTGAGAATTTGGCCGGCTGTCAGATCTGTTTATTATTAGAAAATATACCTCATGGAGCATAGGCCTCGGTGACACCCCACACCCTCTCCTCGATGACACCCCAAACATTCCAGGTATTTTAACTCTTCCACAGGTAGTACACCTAATTCAACTAACCATCAATCCCTTGACTAGATGAATCAGGTAAGTTAGTGAGGTTTGAGGAACAATGTCACAGAGTGTGAGAAGTAACGGATAGAGATCTGATTGCCTGCAGGGTCTCTTTTCTTTATGGTTATTTGAAAGGTGAAAGGTCAGGCCCACTCAGGGGCAGATGGGTTTTTATTTAATTAACTCTGTGGGCACACCTGGGGCTACGATGTGTGTGTGTGTGTGTGTGTGACTGTTACCTCACCTGCCATCCCTAAGATAAGATCTGTGTTCCAATAAGAGTTCAGAGGTCAGTGAGAGAGTGGCCTTCAGGCTGTGTGCTGACAGCAGAATGAGCAGCTGTCACGTTGTCGTGACAACTTATTTCTTCTTTGTGGAGCATGTTTTCCTTAAGCGTCACCATGTGTCTGTAAAACGCTTCATTCACTGACCCCATCAATCTGTTTTCTTATTAATTGTAAAAAAGGTGATTGTTTTCAGTTTGATGTTTTCATTTGGAAAACAAATACATTGAATATGCCCTCACTTTGATTTAAGACGGTACTGCAGTAGAATCTGGCTGCAGACGCAACCCACTGTGTGGCCAGTAGACAGTGAAATGTCCTGCCACCATTGAGGATCACGCTCAGGTCGCCTCTCCAGACATGGGAGTCAGAGCGTCTCTGATCCTAGCTGCCTGCCAGGCTCCACCACCTCTAGACCCCCCATACTTCCAGACCCTCTAACCACATGGCAGGGATGGCCAGGACAGGGTAGGGCTGGGCAGGGTGACAACCAATAGCAGGCAGAGGCAGGAGCCATGGGTCAGGGGCTGGCACTGTCCACAAGCTCTCCCCAACCCACCAACCCTGTAACCTCCCCAGCACCCCCAAATGATTTCCTGACCATTTCTGAACAGTCTTACAGGTTCCTGTCATAGCTCCAGCATATGATTCCATTTAAATGGTTCTATTTTCACAATGGTATTCTTGCATTTCCAAAGCAGTATTCAGGCATCCTTACAACAGCAGTATGTTTTCAGGCATACTCACAACAGCAGTATTCAGGCATCCTCACAACGGCATTATTCAGGCATCCTCATAGCAGCAGCACTCAGGCATCCTCATAGCAGCAGTATTCAGGCATCCTCACAGCAGCAGTAATCAGGCATCCTCACAACAGCAGTACTCAGGCATCCTCACAACAGCAGTATTCAGGCATCCTCACAACAGCAGTACTCAGGCATCGTCACAGCAGCAGTACTCAGGCATCCTCACAACAGCAGTATTCAGGCATCCTCATAGCAGCAGTATTCAGGCATCCTCACAGCAGCAGTACTCAGGCATCCTCACAACAGCAGTACTCAGGCATCCTCACAACAGCAGTACTCAGGCATCCTCACAACAGCAGTACTCAGGCATCCTCACAACAGCAGTACTCAGGCATCGTCACAACAGCAGTACTCAGGCATCCTCACACAGCAGTACTCAGGCATCGTCACAACAGCAGTACTCAGGCATCCTCACAACAGCAGCAGTACTCAGGCATCCTCATAGAAACAGCATTCAGGCATCCTCACAACAGCAGTACTCAGGCATCCTCATAGCATCAACACTCAGGCAAGCTCATAGAAGCAGCATTCTAGCATTCTCACACCCACTCGTCTTGTAAAAGCGGTCCCTCTTTTAGTGAGGACTGCAGGGTCAAGGTTGTTTTAAGCCATCCTTTACAGAGATGGACAACGGCTGTAAGGTGAGTAATCGCTGTAGAGCGCAGCAGATGGCCTCTGGGTAAAACAGGGTGCAATTTTGTTTAAAAGAGGTCAGTTGTGTTCACTCTCCACTTACTGAGCACAGCAGGCCTTCTATCCTATTGGTTCTTCTATTCTCCTCTCTTTTATTAATTATAAAGAAGGAATGGAAAGACAAAGGACAAGAAAATGTAGTTCCAACTGAATGACTCAAAATGAGAGGAGGATAAAAGGGTATTGACGGAATTACAAACTCTGAGACAACGTTTAACCTCTTTCCATGACTCCTCCCACCCTCACTATGTTTCCATGACTCCTCCCACACACACAAGGTTTATATGACTCCTCCCACCCTCACTATGTTTCCATGACTCCTCCCACACACACAAGGTTTCCATGACTCCTCCCACCCTCACTATGTTTCTATGACTCCTCCCACACACACAAGGTTTCCATGACTCCTCCCACCCACACAAGGTTTCCATGACTCCTCCCACCCACACAAGGTTTCCATGACTCATCCCTACCGCACAATGTTTCCATTACCCGGCCAACCCGCACAAGGTTTCCATGACTCCTCCCAACCACACAAGGTTTCCATGACTCCTCCCAACCGTACAAGGTTTCCATGACTCCTCCCAACCACACAAGGTTTCCATGACTCCTCCCAACCACACAAGGTTTCCATGACTACTCCCTCCCACACAAGGTTTCTATGACTACTCCCTCCACAAAAGGTTTCCATGACTCCTCCCAACCACACAAGGTGTCCATGACTCCTCCCACCAACACAAGGTGTCCATGACTCCTCCCACCAACACAAGGTTTCCATGACTCCTCCCACCAACACAAGGTTTCCATTACTCCTCCCACCAACACAAGGTTTCCATGACTCCTCCCACCAACACAAGGTTTCCATGACTCCTCCCACCAACACAAGGTTTCCATGACTCCTCCCACCAACACAAGGTTTCCATGACTCCTCCCAGCAACACAAGGTTTCCATGACTCCTCCCACCAACACAAGGTTTCCATGACTCCTCCCACCAACACAAGGTTTCCATGACTCCTCCCACCAACACAAGGTTTCCATGACTCCTCCCACCAACACAAGGTTTCCATGACTCCTCCCACCAACACAAGGTGTCCATATAAAAATGATGAACAATTCCTGCGGTGTAGAATCCACATGCTGAACAGTGTGTTGGCTTCAGAAGGTCAGTGGTGTTATAGCTTTACTGTGTTTGACCTTCCATTCAAAATGTCCTGAGGGTGAAGGAGAGCCTCCTCGCAGACCGTGAATGGAGAAAATGTGGAGCAAAGTGTGTTTTTGTGTTTGTGGAAAGTGTGTGGGTGTTATAAAATTGCAATTAACATTTGATTAACATTTGATTTGACTATAACATGCTCTGAATACAACAGGTGAAATGCTAACTATATACAACCCCTTTAACCAATAACAAGAAAAATACCCCTCCAAAAATTTACATTTTCTAAAAGTAAAAAAACAATTAAATAGCAGTAGTAAAATAAAAATAGCGAGGCAGTTAACCCACTGTTCCTAGGCCAGCATTGAAAATAAGTATTTGTTCTTAACTAACTTGCCTAGTTAAATAAAGGTAAAATAAAATATAGGGGGAACCAGTACAGAGTCAACGTGCAGTGTATCATATGTTTTCAGAGGTGGAATGGAATGGTGCCAGAGAATAACGCTCTTGTCACCAACCGATCATGTTTTTTTTTTGTTAATTTATTTGCATTGTTTGTAACTTATTTTGTACATAATGTTACCGCTAACGTCTCTTATGACTGAAAATAGCTTCTGGACATCAGGACTGCGATCACTCACCTGGCTGAATCCTTTTTGTCCTTTAACGAGTCTGACGAGCCCGACGCGAACAATATACTGCTTTCTCCGGAACAGGCTTAGATCCCCGTGAATTGCGTGAAGACGAGGCAGAGAAAAAGGGTCCAGAGGGCCTTCTGAAAATTCATAGGCGATCGAATAAACCCCCACTTCCTTACATTCTGCGAGCAAAAGTTAAATAATAATAATAATCTTTGGAGAATAAAATAGATGACCTACGCGGAAGATTGAACTACCAACGGGACATTCAAAACAGTAATATCTGTCAGGACCCGGTTACGAACCCAGGTCTCCGGAGTGAGAAACAGTCACTTAACCAACTGAGCCACGAATAGTCGGCCGAACCCAGAAGATGAGGCAGACACAGCAGTACTTGAGACGGTGTATTTAATGAAGTAAAAAGTGAAGTTCTTCAGGAAAACATGTAACTCCACAACCTCAAAAGGAATCCTACAAGAACAAAGGTAATCCTCCAAGACACAAGCACAAAAAGCCTCAAAAGATACTCAAAAAACAAACAAACAAGAACAAAAAACAGAATTCCACAAGAGAGTCCACCGGGATCAGCAAGAGTTCTCAGAGTACTAGGGCTGGGTGCTAACATACAAACACAGAGCAAAGAACAGAGGAAAACAAAGGGTTTAAATACAATCAGGGGAAACGAGGCACAGGTGCAAATAATAATGGGATCAAGGGAAAACAAAAGGTCAAAAGGCACAATGAGGGCATCTAGTGACCAAAAACCGGAACAACCCTGGCCAAATCCTGACAATATCTTATGCTTCACGGAGTCGTGGCTGAATGAGGACACTATCAACATACAGCTGGCTGGTTAAATGCTGTACCGTCAGGATAGAACAGTGGTGTCTGGTAAGACAAGGGGGGGCGGTCTATGTATTTATGTAAATAACAGCTTGGGCACGATATCGAAGGATGTCTCCAGCTATTGCTTGCCTGAGGTAGAGTTTCTCATGATAAGCTGTAGACCACACTATCTACCTAGAGAGTTTTCATCTGTATTGTTTGTAGTTGTTTACATACCACCACACACAGAGGCTGGCACTAAGACAGCATTGAATGAGCTGTATTCCGCCATAAGCAAACAAGAAAACGTTCACCGAGAGGCGGCGCTCCTAGTAGCTGGGGACTTTAAAGGGAAACTTAAATCTATTTGACCAAAATTCTATCAGCATATTCAAGGTGCAACCAGAGGGAAAAAAACTCTGGACCACCTTTACTCCACACACAGAGACACATACAAAGCTCTCCCTCACCTTCCATTTGGCAAATCTGACCATAATTATATCCTCCTGATTCCTGCTTACAAGCAAAACATTATAGCAGGAAGCACCAGTGACTAGATCTATAATAAAGTGTTCAGACGAGGCAGATGCTACGAGACTGTTTTGCTAACACAGACTGTTCCGGAAGACTCTACAGCCGATGTGAGTAAGACCTTTAAACAGTTCAACATTCACAAGGCAGATGCTAAGCTGCAGAACTGTTTTGCTAGCACAGACTGGTTGCAGAAGACTGTGAGCTCTCCTACAGCCGATGTGAGTAAGACCTTTAAATGGTTCAACATTAGCAAGGCAGCGGGGCCAGACGGATTAACAGGACGGATTAACAGGATGTCAGTAAAGTGTCTTCACTGACATTTACAACCTCTCTCTGACCTAGTCTGTAATATCAACATGTTTCAAGCAGACCACCATAGTGCCTGTGCCCAAGAACACTAAGGTAACCTGCCTAAATGTAGCCATAAAGTGCTTTGAAAGGCTGGCCATGGCTCACATCAAGACAATTATCCCAGAAACCCAAGACCCACTCCAATTTGCATACCGCCCCAACAGATCCACAGATGATGCCGTCTCTGTTGCACTCCACACTGCCCTTTCCCACCTGGACAAACGGAAAGTCTACACGAGAATGCTTTTCATTGACTACAGCTCAGTGTTCAACACCATAGTGCCCTCAAAGCTCGTCAATAAGCTAAGGACCCTGGGACTAAAAACCTCCCTCTGCAACTTGGATCCTGGACTTCCTGACGGGTCGCCCCCAGGTGGTAAGTGTAGGTAACAACACTTCCGCCATGCTGATCCACAATATGGGGGCCCCTCAGGGGTGCATGCTCAGTCCCCTCCTGTACTCCCTGTTCACTCTTGACTGCACGGCCAGGCACAACTCCACCACCATCATAAAGTTAGCCAAAGACACAACAGTGGTAGGCGACAACGATGAGACAGCCTACATGGAGGAGGTCAGAGACCTGGCAGTGTGGTGCAGGTCAACAACCTCTCCCTCAACATGATCAAGACAAAGGAGATGATTGTGGACAGGAAAAAGAGGCCTGAGCATGCCCCCATTCTCATTAACGGGGTTGCAGTGGAGCAGGTTGAGAGCTTCAAGTTCCTTGGTGTCCACATCACCAACAAACTAACATGGTCCAAGCACACCAAGACAGTTGTGAAGAGGACACGACAAAACCTATTCCCCCTCAGGAGACTGAAAAGATGTGTCATGGGTCCTCAGATCCTCAAAAAAGTCTACAGCTGCACCATCGAGAGCATTCTGACTGGTTAAATCACTGCTGGTAAGGCAATTGCTTGACCTCCAACCTTAAGGCACTACAGAGGGTAGCGTGCACGGCCCAGTACATCACTGCGGCCAAGCTTCCTGCCATCCAGGACCTCTATACCAGGCAGTGTCTCTGCTACCGCACGGCAAGTGGCAGCGGAGCGGCAAGTCTAGGTCCAAGAGGCTTCTGAACAGCTTCTACCTCCAAGCCATAAGACTCCTGAACATCTAATCAAATGGCTACCCAGACTATTTCCGCTGCCCCCCCTTCCTATTTTACACCACTGCTACTCTCTGTTGTTATCATTTGCGCATAGGCACTTTAATATCTCTACCTACATGTACATATTACCTCAACTAACCGTGCCCCCGCACATTGACTCTGTACCGGTACCCCCCCTGTATATAGTCTCCACATTGACTCTGTACCGGTACCCCCTGTATATAGCCTCCACATTGACTCTGTACCGGTACCCCCCTGTATATAGTCTGCACATTGACTCTGTAATGGTACCCCCCCTGTAGATAGTCTCACTATTGTTATTTTACTGCGGCTCTTTAATTACTTGTTCCTTTTATTTCTTAATCTTATCCATATGTTTTTCAACTGTAAGGTCTACACCTATTAATAAAATATGATTTGATTTGATCAAGCATGGGTTGTGTGTTAGAAAGTGTAAAAGTTTTGATGAATGGTAAGCTGAGTGTATACCTTTCCTAAGTCCCAAAACACTGCCTCAACTCTGTCTCCATGAACCTACAATCTTCAAGTCCAATCCCCATTTCACTCAGACGTGTGTCTGCCTGTCAATCTGGCCGTGAACACAGTTACCTCTACCTCTACCTTCCCAAAAATAATACTTAGGGTTAAAAGTTTAAATAGTTAAATCACTCAATTTACTTTTTTTAAACTCTGAAAACAAGACAAGACCAAACACTGATTAGCGCCAAGCAGGGACGGAATGCTTCCTTTCTACTATGGATTACGGTAGCAATTCAAAAACGCCTCCTCCAATCATTTCCCTGTCAGTAAAAATACAGCCGCCGATTATACACGCACACACACACACACACACACACACACACACACACACACACACACACACACACACACACACACACACACACACACACACACACACACACACACACACACACACACACACACACACACACACACAAACACAGACACGCACGCACACACTCACGCACACACACACACACACACGCACGCACGCACGCACAGACACGCACATACATGCACACACACACACGCACATACACGCACACACACACACACACACACACACACACACACACACACACACACACACACACACACACACACACACACACACACACACACACACACACACACACACAAACACAGACACGCACACACACACACACACACACACACACACACACACACACACACACACACACACACACACACACACACACACACACACACACACACACACACACACACACACACACACACACACACACACACAAAACTAACACAGGCCTACAAGAACACACACACAGGCCTTGATTATACACAGTCCATACCTGGGTGGATGGATTACATTCTAAACATTAGAATTATGGTTTAAGGCACGTTTTGGCTGCAAACAAGGGCAGGTGTGATGTGACAGTTTCCCTCATTACATTTCCACACCGGGTCTGACCAAACGAGGACCAATTAGCTTCTCCCTCCTTAGCAGTCACCATAAAAGAGGAAACGTCAACTTGCCTCGTCAAAATTTCACAGAAAATAAAGAATGACTTCCAGGCCGCCATTTCCAATTCCTCCGCCTGCCTCGACCCCCCCAATCACTTATTGAATGTTTTTATTCGACATCCATCCCCTGTCATTATCCAACTCTGAACAGGAAATGGGCTTTTTCTCAATTATCCTTGGTGTCACTTACTTGTACAGCCTTTATCAAGAAGGCTGACTATGCTGTAGGGGAAATGACCTCTTCACCATGTCGGGATGATGATGTAATCTCCTTAAATGACTCTATCCTTTAACAGTGATCTTCAACATGTCCTTGTGCCATTAAAGGTTAATACTATGACGAAGACTCTATGAGGAAGCAGGGATTCATTCTTAGGAAAGGCTTATCTTTAGAAATGATTGTCGTTCAGGTAATGTGTCTACGATTTACGGAACAATATCAGAACGTGATAAGGAGTTTACAATCTGATGCAATTGTTTTACTTACGCACTACGAGCGAAACAAAATGACTTGATACAGTATTTGTTGAATAAAGGAGGACCTCAAAATAAAATGAAAATGACAGAATATTCCAGATGAATCTTTTTTATCCACGCCCCAGCATTTATCTCCACGTCTCACATTAAAGCCCAGTGAAAGAACCATCAATGCACACAAAGGGAATCCATCACACAGCCATACATTATGAGCAGATATGAGATGGTATGATTTATTAGCTTTAGTGCTAGCTAGGCTAAAACTAGGTCACCGATGACTGCATGCTAGCTGGCATGCTAATGGTTTGTTTATACTGCGTGTTGGGGGCTACTGGGTATATAATCCACCCTGAGCACTGGGGACGGACAAGGGCTTGCCGCCTGGCAAAGGCACAACTAGAACGGGCCCACTGGGCAAATACTGGTTGAATCAATGTTTATTACCAAATCATTTCAACCGGGAAAAAAAATGTATGTGATGAAGTTGAATCAAAGTAGAAAACGGATTGGATTTACAAAAAAAAAAAACTTTTAACCTAATTCCAAAGACTTTGTGTCATTTTTGTTGATTTCACGTTGAATTCATGAAAACTAGATGTTGAACAACTTGTCTGTGCCCAGTTGGAAGGGGTGCCATTTGACTCACAACACCTCCCTGTTCAGAGTTAACACCTAGAGGTTTAACAGAAGGGCTCATCTCGCTAGTTTATCTTGGAGCATGTTGAGTGTAAAAAGTTGAAAGTGGAGAAGAGGAGTTTTCACCGTTGTTAATTAAGGTGAGAAATTGAGTGCCGAAACCAATTTACAGCTCCTGTCAGTGGCATTAAAGTCACATGCCAAAACAGTGTTGCTCCCTCCCCACCCTGTTTTTCTATCTCTACTTCTTTTCCTCCCCCTTTCCCCTACTCCCATTCTCTCACCCTGGGGTCTTGTACGTGTTTCTAAAACAGTGCTAAGGATATTCAGTGAGGTGTCTCACATTTTAATTAACTCCCTGTTCTTTTTTTCTGAGGCACTGAACGAAAATTTCCTGTCTTCGGCGGTAAAAATCCACAGTAACCCCTTCATTAAAATCTGATGATTGTAGATGTTTTCTCCAAGCTTAGCTCAATAGCTATTACGGTTATTGTGCATTGATTGTCATGAACTTTGATGCTTGGAGGATGCTGTCCCCATGATTGAAAAATTATCTCTCCATACAGAAGGATTTCTTTAGAATTATCTTGTGGAAGCAGAAGGATGTCCTTTAGGCTTCTCTTGTGGAAGGAGAAGGATGTCCTTTAGGATTCTCTTGTGGAAGCAGAAGGATGTCCTTTAGGATTCTCTTGTGGAAGCAGAAGGATGTCCTTTAGGATTCTCTTGTGGAAGCAGAAGGATGTCCTTTAGAATTATCTTGTGGAGGCAGAAGGATGTCCTTTAGAATTCTCTTGTGGAAGCAGAAGGATGTCCTTTAGGATTCTCTTGTGGAAGCAGAAGGATGTCCTTTAGGATTCTCTTGTGGGAGCAGAAGTGTGTCACCAAGGGACTATATCATTACTCTGATACCAACCCAGAGAAAGAGATAGGGGAATATATAGAGAGGATAGAGGGATATATAGAGAGGATAGAGGGATATATAGAGAGGATAGAAAGGATAGAGGGATATATAGAGAGGATAGAGGGATATATAGAGAGGATGGAGGGATATATAGAGAGGAGAGAGGGATATATAGAGTTATAGAGGGATATATAGAGAGGATAGAGAGGATATATAGAGAGGATAGAGAGGATAGGGGGATATATAGAGAGGATAGAGAGGATATATAGAGAGGATAGAGAGGATAGGGGGATATATAGAGAGGATGGAGGGATATATAGAGAGGAGAGAGGGATATATAGAGTTATAGAGGGATATATAGAGTTATAGAGGGATATATAGAGAGGATAGAGAGGATATATAGAGAGGATAGAGAGATATATAGAGAGGATAGAGGGATATATAGAGGATAGGGCGATATATAGAGAGGATAGATAGGATAGAGGGATATATAGAGAGGATAGAGAGGATATATATAGAGAGGATAGGGGGATATATAGAGAGGATAGAGGGATATATAGAGAGGATAGGGGGATATATAGAGAGGATAGAGAGGATAGAGGGATATATAGAGAGGATAGAGAGGATAGAGGGATATATAGAGAGGATGGAGGGATATATAGAGAGGATAGAGGGATATATAGAGAGGATAGAGGGATATATAGAGAGGATAGAGGGATATATAGAGAGGATAGAGGGATATATAGAGAGGATAGAGGGATATATAGAGAGGATAGAGAGGATAGAGGGATATATAGAGAGGATAAAGAGGATAGAGGGATATATAGAGAGGATGGAGGGATATAGAGAGAGGATAGAGAGGATAGAGGGATATATAGAGAGGATAGAGAGGATAGAGGGATATATAGAGAGGGTAGAGGGATATATAGAGAGGATAGAGGGATATATAGAGAGGGTAGGGGGATATATAGAGAGGATGGAGGGATATATAGAGAGGATGGAGGGATATATAGAGAGGATAGGGGGATATATAGAGGATAGAGGGATATAGAGAGAGGATAGGGAGGATAGAGGGATATATAGAGAGGGTAGGGGGATATATAGAGAGGATTGGGGGATATATAGAGAGGTTAGAGAGGATAGAGGGATATAGAGAGAGGGTAGAGAGGATAGAGGGATATATAGAGAGGATAGAGGGATATAGACAGAGGATAGAGGGATATATAGAGAGGATAGGTGTAACGTCGTTCGTCTGTTGAATGAAGAGAGTCAGACCGAAATGCAGCGTGTAGGTTACTCATGACTTTAATGAAAATAATCGCGGTACATGAAATAACTGTATATGAAAACAACAAACGAAACGTGAAACCTATTACAGCCTATCTGGTGACTACAACACTAAGACAGGAACAAACACCCACAAATCACAACGCGAAAGTCAGGCTGTCTAAATACGGTTCTCAATCAGAGACAACGACAAGCACCTGACTCTGATTGAGAATCGCCCCAGGCAACCAAGCCTAACTAGACACACCCCTAAATCAGCCGCAATCCCAAATAATACAAACCCCAATACGAAATACAGCATATAAACCCATGTCACACCCTGGCCTACCCAAACATATAACAAAAACACAAAATATAATGACCAAGGCGTGACAGAACCCCCCCTAAGGTGCGGACTCCGGGATGCACCTCAAGAGCATAGGGAGGGTCCGGGTCGGCGTCTGTTCATGGTGGCGGTTCTGGCTCGGGACGTGGACCCCACTCCATAAATGTCCTAGTTCCTCCCCTTCGCGTCCTGAGATAATCCACCTTCTCCGCCGACCATGGCCTAATAGTCCTCACCCTGATCCCCACATTACTGAGGGGCAGCTCGGGACAGAGGGGCAGCTCGGGACCGAGGGGCAGCTCGGGACAGAGGGGCAGCTCAGGACAGAGGGGCAGCTCGGGACAGAGGGGCAGCCCGGGACAGAGGGGCAGCCTGGGACAGCGGGGCAGCTCGGGACAGAGGGGCATCTCAGGACAGAGGGGCAGCCCGGGACTGAGGGGCAGCTCGGGACTGAGGGGCAGCTCGGGACTGAGGGGCAGCTCAGGACAGAGGGGCGTCTCAGGACAGAGGGGCAGCTCGGGACAGAGGGGCAGCCCGGGACAGAGGGGCAGCCCGGGACCGAAACAGCCCGGTACTGAGGGGAAGCCTGGTACTGAGAGGCAGCCCAGTACTGAGAGGAAGCTCAGGCAGGTAGTAGGCTCCGGTAAATCCTGGCTGGCTGGTGGAACTGGATGATTCAGGTTGTCTGGCCGATCTAGCGGATCTTGGCAGACTGGCACTTCTGGCGGATCCTGGCAGACTGGCACTTCTGGCGGATCCTGGCAGACTGGCGACGCTGGGCCGACTGGCGGCGCTGGGCAGACTGGGAGCACTGGGCAGACTGGGTGCACTGGGCAGACTGGGAGCACTGGGCAGACTGGGAGAACTGGGCAGACTGGGAGCACTGGTGGCGCTGGGCAGACTGGAGACTCCGGCAGCGCAGGAGAGGAGAAAAGCGCTGGCTGCGCTGAACAGGCAAGGCGCACTGGACGCGCTGGGCCGACTGGGAGCACTGCTGGCGGCGCTGGGCAGACTGGAGACTCCGGCAGCGCAGGAGAGGAGAAAGGCTCTGGCTGCGCTAAACTGGTGGGAGACTCCGATAGCGCAGGAGAGGAGAACAGCTCTGGCTGCGCTAAACAGGCGGGAGACTCCAACAGAGCAGGAGAGGAGAAAAGCGCTGGCTGCGCTGAACAGGCGAGGTGCACTGGAGGCCTGGTGCGTGGTGCTGGAACTGGTGGTACTGGATCTAGGACATGCACAGGAAGCCTGGTGCGGGGAGCTGCTACCGGAGGACTGGTGTGTAGAGGTGGCTCTGGATAGACCGGACCGTGCAGGAGCACTGGAGCTCTTGAGCACCGAGCCTGCCCAAGCTTACCTGGCTCGATGCCCACTCTAGCCTGGCCAATAGGAAGAGCTGGTATGTGCCGCACCGGGCTATGCTCCCGCACTGAAAACACCGTGCGCTCCATAGCATAACACGGTGCCTGCCCGGTCTCTCTAGCCCAACGGTGAGCACAGGGAGTATGCGCAGGTCTCCTACCTGGCATAACTATTCTCCCTTCTAGCTCCCCCCCCAATAATTTTTTTGGGCTGCTTTTCCGGTTTCCTTGCCAACCGTGTTCCCTCGTATCGTCGGCTCCTATCTCCCGCTGCCTCTGCTCTCCTTAGTGCCTCCACCTGTTCCCATGGGAGGCGATCTCTTCCGGCCAATATCTCCTCCAAAGTGTAACAACCTTTACCATCCAACACGTCTTCCCATGTCCATTCTCCAAATAATTCATCCTCCCTTTGCTGCTCCAGCTGTCGCTGCCTGTTTAAACCAGCGCCTCTCCGTTTTTCCGGCGTGTCTTTTTCTTTGACTCCATATGTCTATAGCCCTCTTCGCATTGCTGTAGGGAATCCCAGGCGGGCTCCTGCACTCGCTCTGGGTCGGCCGCCCACCTGTCGATTTCCTCCCACGTAGTATACTCCATGCTTCTGCTGTCCATAACGTCCTCCTTTAGATCCTGCCAGTTCACACGCTGCTCGGTCTGTGAGTGGTGGGTGTTTCTGTAACTACGTTCGTCTGTTGTATGAAGAGAGTCAGACCGAAATGCAGCGTGTAGGTTACTCATGACTTAAATGAAAATAATCGCGGTACATGAAATAACTGTATATGAAAACAACAAACGAAACGTGAAACCTATTACAGCCTATCTGGTGACTACAACACTAAGACAGGAACAAACACCCACAAATCACAACGCGAAAGTCAGGCTGTCTAAATACGGTTCTCAATCAGAGACAACGACAAGCACCTGACTCTGATTGAGAATCGCCCCAGGCAACCAAGCCTAACTAGACACACCCCTAATCAGCCGCAATCCCAAATAATACAAACCCCAATACGAAATACAACATATAAACCCATGTCACACCCTGGCCTACCCAAACATATAACAAAAACACAAAATATAATGACCAAGGCGTGACAATAGGGGGATATATAGAGAGGATAGGGGGATAGAGGGATATAGAGAGAGGATAGAGAGGATAGAGGTATATATAGATAGGATAGAGGGATATAGAGAGAGGATAGAGGGATATATAGAGAGGGTAGAGAGGATAGAGGGATATAGACATAGGATAGGGGGATATATAGAGAGGATAGAGGAATACATAGAGAGGATAGGGGGATATATAGAGAGGATAGGGGGATATATAGCGAGGATAGAGGGATATATAGAGAGGATAGATAGGATAGAGGGATATAGAGAGAGGATAGAGAGGATAGAGGAATATATAGAGAGGATAGGGGGATATATAGAGAGGATAGAGGGATATATAGAGAGGATAGAGAGGATAGAGGGATATATAGAGAGGATAGAGGGATATAGAGAGAGGATAGAATGATATATAGAGAGGATAGAGGGATATATAGAGGGATATGGAGAGGATAGAGGGATATATTGCGGGATATAGAGAAGATATAGAGATATATAGAGAGGATAGAGGGACATACAGAGTTATAGAGAGATATACAGAGAGGATAGAGGGATATATAGAGGGATATGGAGAGGATAGAGGGATATATAGAGTAATAGAAGGATATATAGAGAGGATAGAGAGCATAGAGGGATATATAGAGAGGATAGAGAGAGAGGATAGAGGGATATATAGAGAGGATAGAGAGGATAGAGAGGATAGAGGGATATATAGAGAGGATAGGAGGATGTATAGAGAGGATAGAGAGGATAGAGGGATATATAGAGAGGATAGAGGGATATATAGAGAGGATAGAGGGATATATAGAGAGGATAGAGAGGATAGAGAGGATAGATAGAGAGGATAGAGGGATATATAGAGAGGATAGAGAGGATAGATAGGATAGGGGGATATATAGAGAGGATAGATGGATATATAGAGATGATAGAGAGGATAGAGGGATATTTAGAGAGGATAGAGAGGATAGAGGGATATATAGAGATGATAGAGAGGATAGAGGGATGTATAGAGATGATAGAGAGGATAGAGGGATAGATAGAGATGATAGAGGGTTATATAGAGAGGATAGATGGATATATAGAGATGATAGAGAGGATAGAGGGATATATAGAGAGGATAGAGGTATATATTGAGATGATAGAGGGATATATAGAGGGATACGGAGAGGATAGAGGGATATATAGAGAGATATAGAGGGACATACAGAGATATAGAGAGATATACAGAGAGGATAGAGGGATATATAGAGAGGATAGAAGGATATATAGAGAGGATAGAGGGATATATTGAGATGATAGAGGGATATATAGAGGGATACGGAGAGGATAGAGGGATATATAGAGAAGATAGAGGGATATATTGCGGGATATAGAGAGGATATAGGGATATATAGAGAGGATAGAGGGACATACAGAGGTATAGAGAGATATACAGAGAGGATAGAGGGATATATAGAGGGATACGGAGAGGATAGAGGGATATATAGAGTAATAGAAGGATATATAGAGAGGATAGAGGGATTTATAGACGGTTATAGAGAGGATAGAGGGATTTATAGAGGGATATGGAAAGGATAGAGGGATATATAGAGGGCTATAGAGAGGTTAGAGGGATATATAGAGAGGATAGAGGGATGTATAGAGGGGTATAGAGAGGTTAGAGGGATATATAGAGAGGATAGAGGGATGTATTGAGGGGTATAGAGAGGATAGAGGGATATATAGAGAGGATAGAGGGATATATAGAGAGGATAGAGGGATGTATAGAGGGGTATAGAGAGGATAGATGGATATATAGAGAGGATAGAGGGATATATAGAGAGGATAGAGGTATGTATAGAGGGGTATAGAGAGGATAGAGGGATATATAGAGGGGTATAGAGAGGATAGAGGGATATATAGAGTGGTATAGAGAGGATAGAGGGATATATAGAGGGGATAGAGGGATATATAGAGAGGATAGAGGGATATATAGAGGGGATAGAGGGATATATAGAGAGGATAGAGGGATATATAGAGGGGTATATAGAGGATAGAGGGATATATAGAGGGGTATAGAGATGATAGAGTGGATTAGAGGGGTATATAGATTTATGGAAGGATATGTAGAGGGATATATAGAGGGGTATAGAGAGAGGATAGAGAAGTATAGACGGGAATAGAGGGGTATAGAGATGGTAGAGGAATATAGAGGGAGGCTAGAGAGGGGCTAGAGTGATGATAGAGAGGTATAGAGGGGTATAGAGATGATAGAGTGGTATAGAGGGGTATAGAGGGATATAGAGAGATGATAGAGGGGTATAGAGTGGTATAGAGAGATGATAGAGGGGTATAGAGAGATGATAGAGGGGTATAGAGAGATGATAGAGAGATATAGAGATGATAGAGTGGTATAGAGGGGTATAGAGAGATGATAGAGGGATATAGAGGGGTATAGAGAGATGATAGAGGGGTATAGAGATGATAGCGTGTTATAGAGGGGTATAGAGAGATGATATATGGGTATAGAGAGATGATAGAGAGGTATAGAGATGATAGAGTGGTATAGAGGGGTATAGAGAGATGATAGAGGGGTATAGAGAGATGATTGAGTGGTATAGAGGGATATAGAGGGGTATAGAGAGATGATAGAGAGGTATAGAGATGATAGAGTGGTATAGAGGGGGATAGAGAGATGATAGAGTGGTATAGAGGGGTATAGAGAGATGATAGAGGGGTATAGAGGGATATAGAGAGATGATAGAGGGGTATAGAGAGATGATAGAGTGGTATAGAGGGGTATAGAGAGATGATAGAGGGGTATAGAGAGATGATATAGTGGTATAGAGGGGTATAGAGCTGATAGAGTGGTATAGAGGGATATATATAGAGGATAGAGGCATATAGAGGGGTATAGAGATGATAGATGGATATATAGAGTGGATAGGGGGATACATAGAGAGGATAGAGGTATATATAGAGAAGAGAGAGAGGGTAGATGGATATATAGAGATGATAGAGAGGATATATAGAGAGGATAGAGTGATATATAGAGAGGATAGAAGGATATATAGAGAGGATAGAGGGATATATAGAGGGATATGGAGAGGATAGAGGGATATATAGAGGGATATGGAGAGGATAGAGGGATATATTGCGGGATATAGAGAAGATATAGAGATATATAGAGAGGATAGAGGGACATACAGAGTTATAGAGAGATATACAGAGAGGATAGAGGGATATATAGAGGGATATGGAGAGGATAGAGGGATATATAGAGTAATAGAAGGATATATAGAGAGGATAGAGAGCATAGAGGGATATATAGAGAGGATAGAGAGAGAGGATAGAGGGATATATAGAGAGGATAGAGAGGATAGAGAGGATAGAGGGATATATAGAGAGGATAGGAGGATGTATAGAGAGGATAGAGAGGATAGAGGGATATATAGAGAGGATAGAGAGGATAGAGAGGATAGATAGAGAGGATAGAGGGATATATAGAGAGGATAGAGAGGATAGATAGGATAGGGGGATATATAGAGAGGATAGATGGATATATAGAGATGATAGAGAGGATAGAGGGATATTTAGAGAGGATAGAGAGGATAGAGGGATATATAGAGATGATAGAGAGGATAGAGGGATGTATAGAGATGATAGAGAGGATAGAGGGATAGATAGAGATGATAGAGGGTTATATAGAGAGGATAGATGGATATATAGAGATGATAGAGAGGATAGAGGGATATATAGAGAGGATAGAGGGATATATTGAGATGATAGAGGGATATATAGAGGGATACAGAGAGGATAGAGGGATATAGAGAGAGGATAGAAGGATATATAGAGAGGATAGAGGGATATATTGAGATGATAGAGGGATATATAGAGGGATACGGAGAGGATAGAGGGATATATAGAGAAGATAGAGGGATATATTGCGGGATATAGAGAGGATATAGGGATATATAGAGAGGATAGAGGGACATACAGAGATATAGAGAGATATACAGAGAGGATAGAGGGATATATAGAGGGATACGGAGAGGATAGAGGGATATATAGAGTAATAGAAGGATATATAGAGAGGATAGAGGGATTTATAGACGGTTATAGAGAGGATAGAGGGATTTATAGAGGGATATGGAAAGGATAGAGGGATATATAGAGGGGTATAGAGAGGTTAGAGGGATATATAGAGAGGATAGAGGGATGTATAGAGGGGTATAGAGAGGTTAGAGGGATATATAGAGAGGATAGAGGGATGTATAGAGGGGTATAGAGAGGATAGAGGGATATATAGAGAGGATAGAGGGATATATAGAGAGGATAGAGGGATGTATAGAGGGGTATAGAGAGGATAGATGGATATATAGTGAGGATAGAGGGATATATAGAGAGGATAGAGGTATGTATAGAGGGGTATAGAGAGGATAGAGGGATATATAGAGGGGTATAGAGAGGATAGAGGGATATATGGAGGGGTATAGAGAGGATAGAGGGATATATAGAGTGGTATAGAGAGGATAGAGGGATATATAGAGGGGATAGAGGGATATATAGAGAGGATAGAGGGATATATAGAGGGGATAGAGGGATATATAGAGAGGATAGAGGGATATATAGAGGGGTATATAGAGGATAGAGGGATATATAGAGGGGTATAGAGATGATAGAGTGGATTAGAGGGGTATATAGATTTATGGAAGGATATGTAGAGGGATATATAGAGGGGTATAGAGAGAGGATAGAGAAGTATAGACGGGAATAGAGGGGTATAGAGATGGTAGAGGAATATAGAGGGAGGCTAGAGAGGGGCTAGAGTGATGATAGAGAGGTATAGAGGGGTATAGAGATGATAGAGTGGTATAGAGGGGTATAGAGGGATATAGAGAGATGATAGAGGGGTATAGAGTGGTATAGAGAGATGATAGAGGGGTATAGAGAGATGATAGAGGGGTATAGAGAGATGATATAGTGGTATAGAGAGATGATAGAGAGGTATAGAGATGATAGAGTGGTATAGAGGGGTATAGAGAGATGATAGAGGGATATAGAGGGGTATAGAGAGATGATAGAGGGGTATAGAGATGATAGCGTGTTATAGAGGGGTATAGAGAGATGATATAGGGGTATAGAGAGATGATAGAGAGGTATAGAGATGATAGAGTGGTATAGAGGGGTATAGAGAGATGATAGAGGGGTATAGAGGGGTATAGAGAGATGATAGAGAGGTATAGAGATGATAGAGTGGTATAGAGGGGTATAGAGAGATGATAGAGGGGTATAGAGGGATATAGAGGGGGATAGAGAGATGATAGAGAGGTATAGAGATGATAGAGTGGTATAGAGGGGTATAGAGAGATGATAGAGGGGTATAGAGGGATATAGAGGGGGATAGAGAGATGATAGAGAGGTATAGAGATGATAGAGTGGTATAGAGGGGTATAGAGAGATGATAGAGGGGTATAGAGAGATGATATAGTGGTATAGAGGGGTATAGAGCTGATAGAGTGGTATAGAGGGATATATATATAGAGGATAGAGGCATATAGAGGGGTATAGAGATGATAGATGGATATATAGAGTGGATAGGGGGATATATAGAGAGGATAGAGGTATATATAGAGAAGAGAGAGAGGGTAGATGGATATATAGAGATGATAGAGAGGATATATAGAGAGGATAGAGTGATATATAGAGAGGATAGAGAGATATAGAGAGAGGATAGAGAGGATAGAGGGGTATATAGAGGGGTATAGAGAGGTTAGAGGGATATATAGAGGGGAGAGAGAGGATATATAGAGAGGATATAGGAATATATAGAGAGGATGGAGGGATATATAGAGGATAGAGGGATATATAGAGAGGATAGAGAGATATATAGAGAGGATAGAGGGATATATTGAGATGATAGATGGATATATAGAGGGATACGGAGAGGATAGATGGATATATAGAGAGGATAGAGGGATATATTGAGATGATAGAGGGATATATTGCGGGATATAGAGAGGATAGAGGGATATATAGAGAGGATAGAGGGATGTATAGAGGGGTATAGAGAGGATAGATGGATATATAGAGAGGATAGAGGGATATATAGAGAGGATAGAGGGATGTATAGAGGGGTATAGAGAGGATAGAGGGATATATGGAGGGGTATAGAGAGGATAGAGGGATATATAGAGAGGATAGGGGGATATATAGAGAGGATAGAGGGATATATAGAGATGATAGAGAGGATAGAGGGATATATAGAGAGGATAGAGAGGATAGAGGGATAGATAGAAATGATAGAGGGTTATATAGAGAGGATATATGGATATATAGAGATGATAGAGAGGATAGAGGGATAGATAGAGAGGATAGAGGGATATAGAGAGAGGATAGAAGGATATATAGAGAGGATAGAGGGATATATTGAGATGATAGAGGGATATATAGAGGGATACAGAGAGGATAGAGGGATATAGAGAGAGGATAGAAGGATATATAGAGAGGATAGAGGGATATATTGAGATGATAGAGGGATATATAGAGGGATACGGAGAGGATAGATGGATATATAGAGAGGATAGAGGGATATATAGAGAAGATAGAGGGATATATTGCGGGATATAGAGAGTATATAGGTTTATATAGAGAGGATAGAGGGTGTAGTGGCTTCCTTTCGTCTTTACCATAGCCACTGCCCAAGCCTGAAGCGGGGTTGTTTGGTACGCATACAGTCCACACTCAAGGTTTCCAAACGGCCAAACATTCAATGACATCCAGGGATATGGTGCAACAAAAATGTTTATTCTTCTTATATCTAACAAATAAATGAGTCTCCAATCAACTTAAAGCACAAAATAATTGATATGGAAAATACATATTATGGTCTGTATGTCTGTATGTCTGTATGTCTGTATGTCTGTATGTCTGTATGTCTGTATGGTCAAAAAACTATACCGCTCCCGCATCTAGCAAGGACTCCCTCTCCCGAAGGCCCAACTTCCTGCCTTTATCCTAACACAATTACCACAATACAATGAACAGGCAAGAGGGGGGGCCAAATGTCCGAGTTACACTAACAACAAATTAATATATCTCAATCGGGTAAATATAAATCATAAAGGTACGTACCTAATATTTCATCATTTACATTCATATTTAATATATTTACACAAATATACATGGAGCTCCATATGTTCGGTCTTTTATACAAATATGTCCAAATCGGCTCTAACAGAGGGACATACAGAGATATAGAGAGATATACAGAGAGGATAGAGGGATATATAGAGGGATACGGAGAGGATAGAGGGATATATAGAGTAATAGAAGGATATATAGAGAGGATAGAGGGATTTATAGACGGTTATAGAGAGGATAGAGGGATTTATAGAGGGATATGGAATGGATAGAGGGATATATAGAGGGGTATAGAGAGGTTAGAGGGATATATAGAGAGGATAGAGGGATGTATAGAGGGGTATAGAGAGGTTAGAGGGATATATAGAGAGGACAGAGGGATTTATAGAGGGGTATAGAGAGGTTAGAGGGATATATAGAGAGGATAGAGGGATGTATAGAGGGGTATAGAGAGGTTAGAGGGATATATAGAGAGGATAGAGGGATGTATAGAGGGGTATAGAGAGGATAGAGGGATATATAGAGAGGATAGAGGGATATATAGAGAGGATAGAGGGATGTATAGAGGGGTATAGAGAGGATAGATGGATATATAGAGAGGATAGAGGGATATATAGAGAGGATAGAGGTATGTATAGAGGAGTATAGAGAGGATAGAGGGATATATAGAGGGGTATAGAGAGGATAGAGGGATATATGGAGGGGTATAGAGAGGATAGAGGGATATATAGAGTGGTATAGAGAGGATAGAGGGATATATAGATGGGATAGAGGGATATATAGAGAGGATAGAGGGATATATAGAGGGGATAGAGGGATATATAGAGAGGATAGAGGGATATATAGAGGGGATAGAGGGATATATAGAGAGGATAGAGGGATATATAGAGGGGTATATAGAGGATAGAGGGATATATAGAGGGGTATAGAGATGATAGAGTGGATTAGAGGGGTATATAGATTTATGGAGGGATATGTAGAGGGATATATAGAGGGGTATAGAGAGAGGATAGAGAAGTATAGACGGGAATATAGGGGTATAGAGATGGTAGAGGAATATAGAGGGAGGCTAGAGAGGGGCTAGAGCGATGATAGAGAGGTATAGAGGGGTATAGAGATGATAGAGTGGTATAGAGGGGTATAGAGGGGTATAGAGAGATGATAGAGGGGTATAGAGTGGTATAGATAGATGATAGAGGGGTATAGAGAGATGATAGAGGGGTATAGAGAGATGATAGAGAGGTATAGAGATGATAGAGTGGTATAGAGGGGTATAGAGAGATGATAGAGGGGTATAGAGGGGTATAGAGAGATGATAGAGGGGTATAGAGATGATAGCGTGTTATAGAGGGGTATAGAGAGATGATAGATAGATTATAGAGTGGTATACAGGGGTATAGAGGGGTATAGAGAGATGATAGAGAGGTATAGAGATGATAGAGTGGTATAGAGGGGTATAGAGAGATGATAGAGGGGTATAGAGAGATGATAGAGTGGTATAGAGGGATATAGAGGGGTATAGAGAGATGATAGAGAGGTATAGAGATGATAGAGTGGTATAGAGGGGGATAGAGAGATGATAGAGGGGTATAGAGAGATGATAGAGTGGTATAGAGGGGTATAGAGAGATGATAGAGGGGTATAGAGAGATGATAGAGTGGTATAGAGGGGTATAGAGAGATGATAGAGGGGTATAGAGAGATGATATAGTGGTATAGAGGGGTATAGAGCTGATAGAGTGGTATAGAGTTATATATATAGAGGATAGAGGCATATAGAGGGGTATAGAGATGATAGATGGATATATAGAGTGGATAGGGGGATATATAGAGAGGATAGAGGTATATATAGAGAAGAGAGAGAGGGTAGATGGATATATAGAGAGGATAGAGAGGATATATAGAGATGATAGAGAGGATATATAGAGAGGATAGAGTGATATATAGAGAGGATAGAGAGATATAGAGAGAGGATAGAGATGATAGAGGGATATATAGAGGGGTATAGAGAGGTTAGAGGGATATATAGAGGGGATAGAGAGGATATATAGAGAGGATATAGGAATATATAGAGAGGATGGAGGGATATATAGAGAGGATAGAGGGATATATAGAGAGGATAGAGAGATATATAGAGAGGATAGAGGGATATATAGAGGGATACGGAGAGGATAGAGGGATATATAGAGATGATAGAGAGGATAGAGGGATGTATAGAGATGATAGAGAGGATAGAGGGATAGATAGAGATGATAGAGGGTTATATAGAGAGGATAGATGGATATATAGAGATGATAGAGAGGATAGAGGGATAGATAGAGAGGATAGAGGGATATAGAGAGATGATAGAAGGATATATAGAGAGGATAGAGGGATATATTGAGATGATAGAGGGATATATAGAGGGATACAGAGAGGATAGAGGGATATAGAGAGAGGATAGAAGGATATATAGAGAGGATAGAGGGATATATTGAGATGATAGAGGGATATATAGAGGGATACGGAGAGGATAGATGGATATATAGAGAGGATAGAGGGATATATTGCGGGATATGGAGAGGATAGAGGGATATATAGAGAGGATAGAGGGATGTATAGAGGGGTATATAGAGAGGATAGATGGATATATAGAGAGGATAGAGGGATATATAGAGAGGATAGAGGGATGTATAGAGGGGTATAGAGAGGATAGATGGATATATGGAGGGGTATAGAGAGGATAGAGGGATATATAGAGAGGATAGGGGGATATATAGAGAGGATAGAGGGATATATAGAGAGGATAGAGGGATGTATAGAGGGGTATAGAGAGGATAGAGGGATATATGTAGGGGTATAGAGAGGATAGAGGGATATATAGAGTGGTATAGAGAGGATAGAGGGATATATAGAGGGGATAGAGGGATATATAGAGAGGATAGAGGGATATATAAAGGGGATAGAGGGATATATAGAGAGGATAGAGGGATATATAGAGGGGATAGAGGGATATTGTCATGTTTTGTCATAGATTGTCATGTCTTGTCCCTGTGCTTTCTCTTCTATTTGTTTCCCCCTGCTGGTCTTATTAGGTTCTTTCCCTCTCTCTTTTCCTCTCTCTCTCTCTATCGTTCCGTTCCTGCTCCCAGCTGTTCCTCATTCTCCTAACTACCTCGTTTACTCTTTCACACCTGTCCCCTATTTTGCCCTCTGATTAAGTCCCTATTTCTCTCTCTGTTTTCGCTTCTGTCCTTGTCGGATCCTTGTTTGCTGTTCGCTGTGTACTTGTTCCGTCCTGTCGTGTTTTTGCCTTCATCAGATGCTGCGTGTGAGCAGGTGTCTCTGTCAGCTACGGCCTGCGCCTACCCGAAGAGACCTGCAGTCTGTGGCCGCTAATCCTGTTGTTCCCCTCTACAAACTAGAGGATTTCTGTTATCCCCGTTTGGACAATTCCTGTTAAGGATACAGGATTTGTTATTTTTCTGTTTGGACTTGAATAAACTCTGTTTCTGTTAAGTCGCTTTTGGGTCCTCACTCACCTGCATAACAGAAGGATCCGACGAAGAATGGACCCAGCGACTACGGATTCTCTCTACTCTGCTGTCGAGTTCCAGGGAGCGATGCTAGGCAGACACGAACAGGAATTGTCTGCTGCTCGACATGCCGTTGAGACCCTGGCCGCCCAAGTCTCCGGTCTCTCGGAGGAGATTCACAATCTCCGCCTCGATCCACCGGTTACCTCCTGGGCTTTCGGGTCTCTGGAGCCCAGAATTAATAACCCACCGTGCTACTCTGGGGAGCCCACTGAATGTCGCTCGTTCCTTACCCAGTGTGATATAGTGTTCTCTCTCCAGCCCCACACGTACTCCAGGGGTATTGCTCGTATCGCCTACTTCATATCT